>NC_052615.1:2628530-2928530 GCF_016545825.1 Eucalyptus grandis
GAATTTTCGGACAAGCCAACAGATTCCTTGACAAAAGCTACCATCAGTGACTTCTCGAATGACAGAGGTATTTCACGTTTTTCGAACATGTTTTCTTCAATTACTTTAGCTCTCCTTGGTTGGGATTTATGGTATTAATGTCTGTCTGAATGATGGATTTGTGGAAATAGATAGGCTCGGCACTTCCTTTTCCTGCAAGTGCTTTGGATTGTATTAAATGCAGTCTCCTGTGTGGAAGTAGACTTGACCTTTAGACTTTTAGAGAGTAACTTTTTCCATATGACAGCGGTTGCTTCTGTGAGTTTCTGGTTACGTTTCCGCGTCCTTTAATCATGTTTGTGGTGTTTCTGTTTTATGTTAGAAAGAGATATCGCCTGGTCGTTACATGAGGATCTATATTGTATGGAAAGCATCTAAGTAATTAACAAGAATGGTGGTCTAAGCAGTAAAAACGAGGATTGAGCTGCAAATGATACCATCTCCGAAGTTACGGGGCTATTTTGCCGAGTTCCTTTAGAGAGAGTTGTCTCGCGCCCCTAGGTATTCTCTACCTACCCACCTGTGTCGGTTTCGGGTACAGGTACCCTTTTGTTGAAGAATCTTTTTATTTATTTGGACTCCGCAAGAATCTGTCGATATTTCCGATTCCATTTTCTTGTTCACCCAATAGTGAAATCCTGCAAATAAAGCAAAACGGCTCCCATGGAAAGTACATAATGGAAATGTGCAACCACATAATAAGTATCATGTAGAGCAATGTCTAGCCCAGAATTTAAGGTAAGGAAAGAAATATTTTCACCGAGCAAAAGCATCTTGAATCCCGTTTTCTTAAATTTAACCCCCGCCCGAATTGGATCCGAATTTGCTATTTGTCAAAAAAAGAAAAGGGTGGGTTAGTTGATATCATTCCTACTACATTAGGTGATACTTCTAGGTAATTTCTCGTCAAATTGCGAGACCCTCCGCAGACGTGGGATTCCTTGCCGTCCAAGTGACTTATCAGTGCATCGAGAAGTGGTACCCCAAAAGCGCCTATAGCCAATGACTTACATACTTAACCATAACATCTGTCGCCAACACCATATGGGAAGGGGAGAGGGACGGACTATCCCTTGTTCCACCTTGGCTCGAAACAACTTATTTCCTTGGGGCTTTGTCCGTTCGCGGGTTTCGGTTTGATTTTGAACGAGAGGAGACACTTCGTATTGTTGATAAGTCAAGGCCTTGGGACTGGGCCTTGACTTGGTGCCCCTATGGTTGAATTAAAAGTACGTATTATCACTGAGTCTGAAAACAATGGAATTCATGAGTAAAATATGATTTACCATTTGATGAGAGGCTCGACTATGATCGATCGGTATAAACATTTAGGAAAATCCCTCATAGACGGGATTCATTTTATTTACAATCACTACGTCTAGAAATGAATAGTTTCGTTTTGTAATTTTCTAATTGTTCCAAGGTCTTATAAGTTGAATTAATCAGATTCAACTTTTCTTGTTCTAATGGCACTAAAAGTTGTAGAGCTGGTCGTCTTTCATATCGAGCCATTGAAGCAGCGCGTCGGGCTACAATCGGACAATTCCATCGTGCTATGAGCAGACAATCCCGAAGAAATGGTAAGATATGGGTATAAGAAGACTCTCACCTTTACTTATCCAAGCTTTTCTTTTAGTCGGTCCCTGTCCTTAAGCCCAGAGAGCAGAGCGAAAGCGCTTTTCCTCGGAAGATACCTTCATTAAAAAGATCAAAGTTGGAAAACTAATGGAAAGCATTCTCCTTACCACAATAAGAAAGCACTACGGCAATGGCGCTAAACCTGCACTCATTCATCTCCTGCTTCGTACAAAGACAAAGCAGTTTATCATCTCCTGCCTTCTAGGAAGTAAGGGCAGCTATCTCCTGTGAACGATTTCCAGTAGTATTGCTGCTGTCTTTTTGCAGCTTTTGTTGTTGCTGGAACTATGTGGTATGGTTCAGCAACTACCCCTATCGAATTATTTGGTCGAACTCTTCCCAGGAAGTCACGTCACAGTAGTCAATGTAAAGTGACTCGACTGAAAGGTAAGATTTGATCGAAAGGAGTTGAAAGTTTATAGTCTAGTGTAGAGTAAGTCCCTCCCACCTCTTTTGTCTTATGTCTTCCACAATGGAATCTGATGAGAGGCGAAAGCTAGGGGAGCGGATGGGATTAGATACCCCAGTAGTCCCTAGCCGTAAAACGATGGATACTAGGCGCTGTGCGTATCGACCCGTGCAGTGCCTACTTTTTTTGAAACATTTCCGGTTGTTTTCGTAGACGGAGACGGAATTGTTCGAGCCGACGTTCCTTTTCGAATTCAATACTAGACGCCTGTTGGCATTCCAGCCTTCCTTCTCCTTTCAGGGCCTATAGTACTTCTTGGTCGTGAATATCTGAATAGTACGAACCGTTCCGTGGATATCTTTGCTTCGGAACAAAACAATTAGAATTAGGCTCGGTCAATTGGATCTCATGGATACATATCGAATTCTGTGGAAAGCCGTATTCGATGAAAGTCGTATGTACGGCTAGAAAAGAAGGAGCTAAAGAGAGTTGCTGTAACAGTCACAATGGTATTGTTGAAACTTGCTTGAACATGAATAACTCCCTTTGGTATTCTATGTGTACTTTTACTCCCATAATCCATTTTCTCTTCGGAGAATTCCCTTCAACTATTCGTGTCAAATAAAGAATACTCGATTGTATAGTTGAAGGGAAATATCCAAATACATGTCTTATTCGCGTAGGAATCGCTATCTATGCCACAAGGCTAATCTGCGTCAAGCTGGATCTCCTAGTTCGGGTATGAATTCATTCTCATTCGAGAAGTCCCTCTTAGGTATAGAAAAGATATAGTACCAAAAAGCTAGGGGACTACCTATTAGTATACCTAATTCCTTCTGTGAAAAGCTAAAAAGTTTTGTCTGGGGCTTGACTTGGACGAGTTGCTCCTATCGACATGGGTGGTTTGGTACGAAATGAGTGGGGTTCCTCTCGAACTCTACAATGCTTGGGGACTTAAAAGCTTAGTTTAGTGGGAATGGTGGGAAAATTCATAGCTTTTCATATCTTGCTTCGAACATAGGAGTTGCTAAGAGTAAAATTCGGGAAAAGAAGCCCATTGTATGGGAAATACTGCAAGAAGTTATGCAGGGGCATCCCGTATTGCTGAATAGAGCGCCTACTCTGCATAATAAATAACTTTTTTATGGATAGGTGACCTTCATATATATCCTTTAACAGGCGTTACAGTAGTATCTCCGTGAGAGATGAAACATCACTTGCAGTAAATATTTTGTGAAAAGGAGAAACATGAACTTGATCTGACATTCAGAGCCACACCTTACAGTGGCAAATTTATTGTAGAGGAAAGCCAATTCATATTTGCATAGGCTCAACACTGATGAAGGGTATAACATACCATAAGAGGGTAGGCCAGGTGGCCAGGGGCGTTTGAGCCTTAGGGGAAAGGGAGACGGGTTACATTGGGAAAGTTGTAAGTGGTTCAATCTCCCACAGTGACACTCTTGGCTGTCTCTCCCCGGCCGTGGACTCATCCCATCCGACCTGCATGCATATGTCAATTGCTAAAAAGTCAAACAAAAGGGTCCACTTATAACCTACTAAACTACCTATCCAGTAAACTGGTTGAAGCATACCTTCACTGAACGCCAATGGGAATTCGGCCACCGAACAGGATCCAAGTCACATATGCCTGTAATAGTTCCCATGTAGCTGTACATCCAAATAAAAAAAAATTATTCAGTGTACATTAAGACTCCTCCAAGGGCATTTCTTGGCCACAATACTGTAGGGTGGAACTAAAGCAAAACCGTGAAGAATGCAAGTCGAAACTGTTTTGACGAAGAAATCAATAACATGAAGGAAACTATGGTCCTTTCTCCCTTCATACGAAACATGTTGTAGCTAAAATGTGATAGAATATTTATCTAGTAGCTTAAGCTTTAGAACAACTAGTAGTGGTCCCACAAAATCTCACATGATATTGAACAGGAGGTCCTGAGTCCAAATCTGTCCAAGCCCCTATTTGTCTCCTCAATTAAATATTTCCAACCTTAGTGCTGGGCAAAAAAGGCCAGACTAAGCATGAGGGGAAATAAAATATTTAAATATTAAAGTGCCTTCATTTAATAGCTTAAGCTTTTAGAATAATTGGCAATGGTCCTACAAAATCTCACAAAATGTTCCTTGACATGAAGTCATTATCATGAGGGGAAAAAAAAAATCCAACGGTACACAAATGAGAAGTATTCTAAGCCAAATAAACAATCTAGACTTACAGCAACTATAATGGACCATGGCTGAAAAGCCTGAAACTTACCGCCTGACGCTAGATTCTTCTGTTTCGAAAAGCATCCTAAAGGGCATGCCAACAGAAACACGTGTATGATAAACTGCTTTGATGTATTTGGCCAGGGGTATGACAAACTCAGATGGCCTATACCTGTGGCAAAAAATTCATGAGCTTTAGAAGGATGTAAGAATGTCACACCTTCCTCAAAAGACCAAGTTGTACTTGTACCTTGGGTTATAAAATATGGTGAGGCGGCTATTTGATGCAGCTGCGTGGGCTGCGGCTGCAAGAAGGCCCAAGCACATGCTGTCACATGATAAAACTGATGATGGCATCACAGTTTGAGGTCGATTAGCATGTCTAACCCCAAGAAGTAATTGGTTCTTCTCATTCTGACGAAATAAATCAAACCAATGTATTAGGGCAAACTCTAAGTATGTGCACCAGAGAAATCCATATTCTTGTTGCAAAGGTATCGACTCAATTGATTATGAGGAACAATAGGTAAAACACCCACACCCACAATGCTACGACTCATTCAGAAAGCATCAGCAGAGAAGGCAAATGACATGCCAGTTGAGGGCTCCTTTCAACAATAGATTTTCTGTGTCTATAATTCCGATAGTGTTCAGGGTAGGAAATTCCTAAAAGTACAGTCTCAGCATGCAGAGAGCTCTTGAGATGGGATGTAAGATAATATAGTAGTTAAAAGAAAATCATGGTAATGAGGCAAACTACAACCTTGTTACACTACCTACCATATAAAGAGCACTGAATCACCAGCAACAAGCCTTTTTGCACTAACAAACACACTCCATCCTGTTGTAAGAAGATGCCTCTTTGGCTGACCTGCTCATACAAGAGGCAGAGGTTGGTGAGAAGCACATAAGTAACAATACTGAACTAGTCTTGTTGCACAATGATGACAATCCAGAACAATGACAGAAAAACAGTCAGAAAAGTCCAGATTCATCTCCTCACATTTTTTGACAAGGCAAACGAAGTAGAGATGTAAACCAGAAGAAATATTAAGATGACATAGGAAGAGAGTACAATCCGATGATGTCTCATCAGACAAGTATCAGATAGAGAAATCTAGAAGGTAGAGAACTGCTATATCATCTTTTGCACATTTTTAGCGTATGCCATTTGTCTACTAGGTTGGGAAGCAGAGGTTAGGTGAGACTCCCGTTTAGTAACATAACGAGGCTCAAAGATGAGAAGATTAAGGCTAACATATGGGTGAACAAACAGAACAATCAATCATTGTTAACCAAGGTGGAATTTTCATTATGCAATTTTCTCATCAGCCTCACTAGCTGTGGTTTTTTTCTTGTAATAAGGAACCTTATTCTTCACCATTAATAAATCATTAAAATGCATATACTTAGCCATCAGCGAGAATTGCATTACAGGTTAACTTCAAGTAGGGTAAGAATGCGGCTTCAAGCCTATAAGTACATCGCTCAAACACAGATGATGCATTTTTAAAAAAAATAAGTCACAATTTTTTGCTCGTATACTTGCACCATAAATGAATTGTCAAGAACACTCACCGTGAAATATATGCCTAAATTTCCATTCATTGTCATGAAGATCCCTTGCAATTAATTCCTGGGCTGGAGGCTGTAGGGAGTAATCCTGTAAATTACACACATTATTCAGTGATGCATCATGGATTTAATCACTGATCTTCAGATGCCACAGGCACACACCCCCCAAGACACACAGACATGCACAGAGAGAGAGAGAGAGAGAGAGAGAGAGAGAGAGAGACCAAAGGTGGGAACACTTTTTCAGCTGCCCGGTGGGGAACTGAGAAGCCACCATGTGTACTGGTATCGCTGGCAGTCAATGTTTTACAAAAGTAATTTGTGGGTTGCTTGCTGGGGGAGCCTAATTCTGCTGGAAGGTATGCTTCCTTTTGCTCTTGCTACAAAAGAAATATAATTCTAAGAAAAAACTGGGCATAGCCACAAAAGATGAATACATTAATACTAAGGAAGTTATGTAGCGTACTGGACCAAGTGGTTGCAATGTCATTTGAGCATATAGTTCATCCGTCTCGATATCTGCCTGAAGTTAACAAAAGCTTGAAACTTTAGGCAACGATTTCACGAAGCATTAGACATAGAGAGAGAGAAAAGGTCTTACATGCATGGTCACATTGTGAAGCTGGCAGATAAGTTGTGGATGCAAGCTTGGGTAGTTAGGAATTTGAGCATCTACCTCTTGATTGGTTGATGCTGCAACCTGATTAATTATGAAGATGATGTTCACAATCAATCTGGTGTAAATGCGGGAGTAGTATTTTACTGATCACTGGTCGTCCATGAAAAGATTTAAAAAAAAAAAAGAATGATGCCAAGTGTCCAACATAAAAAAGTTCAAGATGCAATTTTTCACCAGCTGCTACCATGAAAGACACTTGCAAACAAGCCTGTTAGGTGGGTTTGTAAAATCTGATCATACATAAAACGCATAATAAATAACTTATCTAGTTCATGATCAGTACAGCAAAAGTAAAGATTAAGGTACAGAAATAGATTCTTCGTCTGTCAAATAGCAAGTTATTCTTATGTTTCTTCATAGAGCTAATATCCACGTCCCTTCCCTCAAGCCAATTGGGGCTCTTTGCGAAAGAAGACGAACCAATATGGCTACACAGCAATCTCAAACCGCAAGCTAATTAAGACACCCTCCACAGTGAGCAGGCTTACTGATTTGTTTATTTACATACTTAACTTTTCTTCAGAAAGCAAAAGCTGACGAGAATACATCACCCAATCCAAAATCAATTTGTTCAAGATCGTGCATCTAAATTCTCCTCTACTGACCTGCTCGATATGGCCCTGAGGGAAGTAGACAACTCTGCTTCCGATAGCAGGCAGAGAAACGAGAGGACCAGCACAAGCATGCCAAAGTTCAGAATTCAAAACTCTCTTTTCACCTGCAACATTTTGAAAGAGATAAATGAACACGTTAAGAGCTTAGAAAATCAAAAACAAGATAGGCTGGTGGTGAAAACTGGCTGCACACACGATAACACGGGCACTTGGTACGGACATGGCGCGGAAGAGAGATCAATTTCTCTCTTTTTTTCCCAATCGTGGCCTCTCAGAGGTAACAGCAAGAACCAAAATCGAGCATCCAAGAAATAAGAAAAAGCAAATTCAGCTGGACCAAGAAAATGAACCCATCTGCTGGGGCATCTGAAAAAGCACTTCACTAAGGGAGAGAAAAGCAAAGACATGAAAAAAGTTACATCTTTTTGCTCACTAAGCAAGAATTTGGTTGAACAAGCCAGCCAACATCTTTATGGTCAAGCTTTTGGTCCTCAATACTTGTAAATCATTTTCGAAAAACTCCAGAGCAAGAGAAATTGTAGCCACCTCAAATTTTCAAACATAATACAACAATATATGCCAGTAGAAATCTGAAGACAAAATTTCCAGTTGCATAGGTCACCCACACCAGGGAGGTGAGAGAAATTCAAGCACAAAGTTACACCAAAAAACAAGAAACATACCTTCCTGGGCTTGAGGAGAAAAACCAGCAGAAGACTGCCTCATTTTTTAGGCAATCAGAACTGCAAAATCCAAATTTCAGCGGAACTCTGAAATCTCAACTTCTTTCAGAAAATATCAACCCCACTAAACGAGATCCAAAATTGCGAACCTTCTCTTTTTCACTAGAATTATCAGGATATAAGTACACAACCCTCTGCACTGGCCAAGAAAAGCCTTTTTCCTCTTTACGTTTTACCACAGTTCTCCCTTCATAATATAACACCAGACTTTTGTATCCCCATCACCTTCTCTGACAAAACCCCCAAAATCAAATCCACATACTCCATCCTATTGAATTGCTTCAAACTACTCAAAGCTGGTCTAGCTCAAGACCTTTTTATAATGCTGAAACCACAGATAATGATCCATCCCAGAAACTTCAACCAAACCAAGTTCCGCTACAAAACACAACCCATTTCAGCCTCATTCGCTCTCAGTTAATTTCATCAGAACCATAGAAAACACCTACAAAATGTTCCCAAACTCGAGCAAGAAGCTTCATAACCCAAGTACTCAGAGAACAGAACCCGCCATCTTCAGCTGCTCAAGAAGCTTCTGATTCAACCGAGACTGAGGCCCAAAAGTTCCAAACCCAAGAAAGCACAACTCCCAGACACAAAGGCAACAAAGGAACTGGATCCCAAGATTCAAGAAAGCAAGATTTTTTCCTCTCAAACAGAGAAACCCAGATGAGGGCTCGCGGAATTCAACGATTCGAGCACGAGGACGAGGACGGAGACGATGAAAAACTCTTTAGCTCCAGCTCCTGTAAACACAGGGAAGAGAGAGGTCACTGCTGCAAGGGGAAGTATATATATTTACACACGCAGGGCAGGGCATGTAAAGGGTACACGTGAGGGGTTTTGCTCAGGGAAAAGGATGGAGGGATGGATATGAACATGGGGAGGGGAGGCTCGGTTTTTGTTTCCAGTAATGGAAAAGGCGCAGCGAGGTGTCACTGATAATGGGGGTGAAGAAGAAGCACGGAGACTGTAGTTTGAAGTAGTACTGCCAGTGGGTGGTAGTTCTGCTACTTGCGCTTTTACCCCCTCCTCCTCTTCTCTCTCTCTCTCTCTCTCTCTCTCTCTTCTTCTCTTTCTTCTTTTTCTCACATACGAAAAACAGGGAGTCGATGGAGAGGAGAGAGAGAGAGAGAGAGAGAGAGGGAGAAGATCTGACAATGATTTCTCTCTCATGCACGCCCTCCTTCTCTCTCTAAGAAGACCGTTCGTTTTTTTTTTTTTCTTTTTTGATTTTCTTCTCTTTTTTGGGCTCTCCAAGGTACAAGAGACAGCAAGAAATGGCAGTCGACTGTTGATGGAGGAGAGAGCTTCCCCACCTTGTTCATCTTGGGACAGTTCAGTCAAGAAGACTGAAATGCCCTCGGATGAAGTTGGATTTTACGGGCTTGGTTTTCTACTTTTTTATTTTTGGGTTGTTTCTTATGTCAAACGTGAGGAATTTGGGAAAAAACAAAAACATTATTTTATAATTGATGTCGAAATGGTCTTTTTAAATGAAACATTTGTTGCCGCTCCTTGTCTAGCAAGAATTATTTTTACTTTAATAGGCGGTGGAACTGGGTTTGGTTGAAGTTAAGTCAGTTCTTACATAATAAAATAATAGCAGTTTATACTGTCCATACATAATACTAAGACGATTTGTATTAGTGAAAAATCATGCATTTGGGTATGTGATTTGTCCCTTAATTATGGGTGTATATGAGAAAGCAAAGCAAATGAATTGTTCATCACTTAGATTGACTGTTGCCCTTGTGGTATGGGAGTTATTTTCTTTCCTTCAAAAGAGTAAATGATTCATCGAATTCATCATTTTGAACTCGATAATCAAAAAACCAGTTTTCACACAACATTTTTTTTTTGTCTTGTTTTGAATGGAGAAATTTTTTCAATTAAAAAGAATCATTTCTTATGCTGTAATTTCATGTCATGTGTATATAGTAGCATTTAGTTAAATTAAATAAATTCTAAAAATGTAATGCGTAACTTGTTAAAATTTTAGACTGTCGCATTATAATCATCTATAAATTCTTTCAAAAATCAAATCATATTTAAGTGTTTAATCATTCTCTGTAGTAACATACGAGGATATATTAGTCTTCAAAAACTTTTATCATAATGAAAATTTTGATATTAGTTTTGAAATTGACAGAAGAAAAACAAAAGCAACAAGTAAATTACAAATTTAATTCAAGGATTGAAAATAGAAAATAATATGGGAGAATACTCTTCCTACTCTTAATTCACAAATTAAATAAGACTCAAAAAAATTATATATAAAAAAATCTCCCACCAATTTGAGTTTGACCGTTCGATGTACAACCCGAGGCAGACACTGCACGGGCAAAGGGAAAGGGTGCATGGAATTGCCAAGCGGGAGTGGGATTGATTGGACCGCGATTACCGTTGAAAATGCAATTAAGAATCGTGTTTTTTTCAAAAAAAATTCATCGTAAAAACATGTATTTTGCGGAATATCTCTTTTTTAGGTTTGAGAATTCACTTTCATAATTTTAGGCAAGCGTGTTTTCTTTGATTGTAAATAATTTTTTATTGACAAATCGTTTCTCGGCAAACCAAACATGCGAAGATTCGAAAAATTCTCTCACTCAAAAAAAAAAAAAGGCACCCCTAGGATCGAATTCATGTCCAAATTAAATATTCCAACGCACTCATATGTTAGGTCTTTGTACTGCACTCTACATGGAGGATGGCTGCAAGGGAAGAAACAAAACAATTGATAGAGTCAAGAGTGAATCGCTTGACGGCTGAGCCTAATGGTCGAGTCTATTGCGTTGCAACAAACCTATGCATAAAATTTATATAGGAATGTTCATGGTCATGCTGAGTTGGATTTTCTCAATTAAGTATGCTGCTTAAAATTAGCCCATTTGCCTTTCAAATCTTGGCCAACTGCCGGTTGATCATCTTTGGTCAAATATGTGTATTTTCTTATGAATGCGAAATTTTCCTCGAACGACGAGAGTTAAAACTCACTGTCCTTCATAACTCTCTAATTTGCACCAAAGCTTCATGAAAAGCAGCGAAAGAGTCGAAATATTGGTACTATTTGAAATTGAAAAGGTGAACGATAGTGCTTTCTCTCTCTTGTTGGAATTGGCATTTATTTGCTGATTTATCTTGCTGACGTCACTATAGTCCATTTACATTTCTTATCACGATCAAACCAATGGCTTTGGAATGCTACAATAAACTCATTTGCTTTTAACGTTTCAATTATATATTAATTAGGGATCAATTGCTAAACATTGTCTTCATTTGTGCATTTGTGGTTTCTTTAGTAGTGAATTGTGAGATATTCTTACTATTTTCCTTTGTGTATTTTCAAGTTCATTTACATTGATATGCAATTCCTACTAAACGATATACAGGACTTGATATGAAAATATTGGCTTTATTATTTCAATTTACCAAACATTGGATATGACATTGTAAATCAAGAAGACCAAATACGACCTAAGCACGTAAAATCAAATTATCAGATCTCAATTTCATTATTGGCAAAAAAATGTAATTGTTGAAATATCTATCTCATATCGTGTGATAATGGGGTTTATATGATTTTTATATACATGCAGTTTCCTTCTACTTAAGTTTTTGAATTAAAATTTTAACCCAATATCGAGCTAGGTTCCGCCCTAATGCCCGTTAGTCAAATTTGACGTGTCATTTCTAATTCGATTTGCACATGAAAATGCATGTTTTGAAATATTTATCTCACATCATTTGACAATTGGATATATATATATATATATATATTATCTCTTTACTTACTATTTTAAATTCTGAGGTTGGATTTAATAACAACAACTCTTTAAGCGCATGCATAACAACAATTGAAGAGCTAATAAAAAAACAAAAGACCACTTCAAGCAGCTGTTCTTTTTCAAATAACTTGGGTATCCCAACTTTTGGCTCGATTAATATCTTCGCTGGACAAAAATAGCCACATCCAATTGCATCGCTTAAGTGGTGGACGTTGCCTAGAGGCAGTGCTCCATTATTCAGTCTCTTAAGTATCATTTCAAGAGGTTCAGTGTCGAAAACTTAATTAATTGTACATCAAGGATATTTCTTAATGAATTCTAGTGTCTTTTTCCCCTAACAAGAGAAGTTGTCTAAGTCCTTACCGTCTCAGGCAGCAAATCAAAAGTTTATAACTCTTCAATAATGCCGGAGAAAAGAGTACTATGCATATAAAATAATATGCAATGATCATAATCCGCAGATACCATACATTCATATCATATATATTTTAAAATTTTTGGTTCTCTTATTTGATATTGATATAAAAGAATAGTAGAGTTTTCAATATGGAAGTCCTAGTATTTGCATTGCGTTTATTTAATTTTTGAGAAGTGTTGATGTCGTATTTATTTATTTTTTATTATTTTTCTTAGTCGTGTTTGATTTTGCCAAGAAAAGCAATGTGGATCGAAGGCCAGAAGTGAATAGGGTTGGTGGCATCAGCTTTTTCTTTGGTGGAGCCTCCCACGTTGCTTTCGCAGACAGTATTGAAAATACTGCAACGTGACAACCATGGCGAAGCACCTCTCTCCCAAGGGCAAGGGAGACGCGAAGATCTTCCTGCGTTCACATCCAATACAACGTCAGAACAGTGATACCTCGACCTGATCGAATGAGAGAGAGATTTTCATTCGTCCTTTCGTAAGATTCATCTTTGAAATGATCATTACCTTGAGTGATTATGTCTGGATGCTCCTTCTAAGGGTTTGACTCTCATGCGATGGATAAAATCTCTCTCAAAATGAGTATTAGAGCCATGAATGCCACGGTAGAGCGTGGTTGTGGTTGGGTTGAGCTCTCAGCCTATCAATGAAGAGCATGGTGTGGTCACCTGGGAGAGAGAGTTTAGAGTAAGTGCAGGCTCTTGGCAAATATTTAAATATGGCGAAGGAATAGAAATGAACCAAACCACACATCACATCGGGTTAAAACTTTGTTAGGGCGATATTAGTCAACAGAAAAGACTTAGATGCTAAATGAGTGAGTCAATGACACCCCAAACCTCATGTTAGATGATAGCAACCTTTTTGACTTATTCATAAGTAAGATTCACACGCAAATAAATAATCATTATCTTGAGTGATTACACCTCGATACTCCTTTTAGGGGCCTGTCACGTGTAAAATGTACTGATGTATTATATAAAATGTTCATATGGCGCCTCAATTAAATGAATATCTTCGTTAATTTCATTTAGGCTGCACACAACTTCCACCATTTTGTGGTCATGCTCTTCATTTTAATTTTGACCTATACATTCTACGCTTAGGGTTTTAGAGTTGACTTTATATGATAACATCTCAAATCTTCAAACTTATATGACTATTATATTTTAGTCATGATCTGAAGCAATTTGAAATTTCATTCATACTTATTTTGACTAGAAAGGACAAAAGTAAAAATTTCTTATTTTGACGAGAAAGGACAAAAGTAATAGGTAGGAGTGTGTAAATATACCAATATCTCATAGTGTGAAATCATCGGAAGAGTTGAAATCTGAACTCATCAATATTTTATTTAGATTTTAATTTTATCAAAAGATTTAAATCTCTTGACTTATGTAACTCCTTTTGAACTTTAATTATTCAATGGATTCTTTCTTTGGCCCACACTATGCATATGCATCTTGCATTAGAAAGAAATCTGTGGAACCTTTGTGGCTCGTACGTTCAAGATTCTGTCCAAGAAGATAAAAATCAAGAAAATTGGACCATGATGAGTCAAGATGGTGGCAACCTAAGAATTGCGTGAAATTCACAGCACGGGAAATTGTCCAACCAATCTTGAATTTATTGTACGAATGTTAATTTAATCTTAAACTTTTCAATTTTATCAATTTAATTTTAAATATTTATATGAAATTCTAATATGGTCCTTCCGATCTAATTAGGTTAGAAGGAAACATCATTTCTCAAATTCTAAGTTAAAGTGATTTCTAGTCCAAAAAGAAACAATATTAAAAATAAAGATGAGCAGAAAACACAAAAAGCTAAGCCCCAATTTCTGCCCACCATTGCCCATCAGAGAATAATTCAACTGTGGTCATCCACTTCGCTCATCTACCTAAATTTATTTCTGGGGCCTACAAATCCAAGTGATCACTTTGCAAGATCTCCAAATTGTTCTTTTTATTTCTACGCTCCTCTCTCTCTCTCACACACACATATGTATTTAAATAGACACCCTAGGAGTATCTTATCGAAATTAAAAGTCTTTTAAGATATACTTAACTATAACATGCACGAAGGCCATAGATAGTCAAGCCGGGCCCTTCTCGCCCTGGATTTAAGAAAGTGGTCCTCTTTGGCTGCGTGTTATCATAGATACAGTATTATATTTATAACGCACATTATTAATCATCGGTCCATTCCGATCAAACTAAAAACACCCTAACTTATTAGGTTACTTATGCCCTATTTATAGTTGGGCCCTCTTCTTGCTCGTCAACGCTAACCTTCGATTGCAAGTAGCATGCCCCCCCTTCTTTCTCAAACTCAACTTTCTCGCTCATTGATCTAGCTCGAAAACCCTTACTTATTAAGATATTTGAAGTAAAGAAAGTGCGAGTTCGGAACCCAAACTACACAAGGTGCTAATCTCGGCCTCGCTTGGTGGCGTTGGATAATTAACTGAAAAATCTCAATCATTGAATAGCCACGATGTACGACATGCTGTTGCACCTTAAAAAGTTGCATCATATGGCACATCTTTAGCAATTATTATAAATTCCCGATTCTCTAGATAAAGAAAGAATATTTAAAGAGAAACTTCAAAGAATCGTCATCTTTTATACCATAATCACTTTACATTGTCATTAGTCATCTTTTATACCATAATCACTTTACATTGTCATTAGCACCCTAAATATTTGCTATTAGATTCAAAATTACATCTGATATGAGAGAAAACCCCCAAACCCTAACTCGTTACTCGACCGATGCCATTGTCCGCCGCCACTGCTGCGATAATAAGTCATCGTCATCGGAGCCTCTCCGTCCATTCCTCTGTCTAGGACAACCTTGTGTCAAGGCGGGCGTGATTATCAACCACTTTAGATCGAGGTCGTCATGGTGTCAATGATATCAACCTAGGTCGTCAATAAAACGTGATGACCTCACCCCGATATCTCAACAATGTCGGCAACCTCGATTTGTGGTGGCCAATGAGCATGAACAGGTCATGTTGCTTGTCCGGGAGAGGGGGCTCGACCTAAAGAGAGGCAAGGGGTTGCGGGCAGTGATGCCACAGCGGTAGGAGGTGGTGGGGCAGTGGCCAACCAACTGGTGGTCGATGGGAGAGGTTAGGTTTGTACTTGTAGGATTGAGAGTCAAGATTTGTGGTTGGTCATTGAGGATTGAGGCGGATTTGGAGATTTTATCCGGAGGGAGAGCAATTGGATCTTTCGAGCAATGCATTTTTCACTAAGATGCAAAGTGGAAGATTTAGAAATAGAGGATAAAAAATGGAACGCGGTTGAAAGTAGAGAATGGTTTTCAGTATTATTTTCCCTTGCTTTAAATTTGAAAGTATTAATTTTTTTTTTGACGGTTTTCACTACTTTAATGACTTAAAAGATGCCAATAGTTATATAATAATAAAGTTTGAGTTACTCAATGTTAGATGAAGTCAAATTTTGAACGCTAGAATTGTAGTTGGATTTTATTTACTTTTTCTAAGTATTGCATTTTTGACATCGTTCTGGCGTTTACATTTTTATTTTTACTCAACTTGAACACTTGAAATTTTTCACAATATAAAGATGTTGACATGCAAAATTTTTCACAATATAAAGATGTTGACATGCAAATAAATTCTTTTAAAATTCTTTCATAATAAATGATATTTTATTTTTAGATGAAAAAGTCAAAAAGTATTTGTAACTCTTCTTTTTTCCTATTAAAAACAAACGCATCCTCATAAAAAGTTAAAAATAAAAGTCATTTAAATCCAAGTGAATAACGAAATCTCACTTTTCCATAAGATAACGTTCTTTTCCCCTAGTGGCCACAACAAAATCACATTCAAATAATAGAAATCTGCATTGGGCGCACTATCTAACGGCAAGTGAATTAAGTGAGATGATGACGTTTAGTTTCAAATGTAGGATTTGACTCCTATATTCTATAAAGAGATAAAATAAAATAAAATAAAAATTGTGAGAAATGATAGTTAGAGAACAGGAGATGATAAAAAAATAATAGAAATGTGCTTCATATCACTACAAACCAAGCAATTGGAGAAAATTTCTGAAAAATTAGAGGATCTTTGACTATGATAGCTTTTGATCATAAGATTGTCCTTTATGCCAGAGTCATGATTGGTGATTAGTGATGGTTTCCGTTTCTTCTTGTTGGTGGGGGAATAAAATTGGCTATTTCCAATTCAAAATTCAGCACCATGTTACGTCTCTCTCTGGTTCCCAGTAAACAATTTCCCATTAGTTTAGTAAGAGTATCTGGGAAGTGTCAAACGATGCCCTTTTCTAAATCTTGACCCACTTGGTAGCCCACCGAAGAGAAAAAAAGAAGAAGAAGAAGGAGAAGAGAAAAACCTTCACCCACTTAAAAAAATAATATAGCTTAGGTAGTAGGGCTCAACATGAAATGGAAGAATAGATTGATCTAAACAAGAAAATCTGATAATGTATGGGAACTGAAGGAGCAAAATCCAGCATAACAGGGTCAAATGGAGACTGTTTTATATGACTTTTTGGCGCACAACCCACAAGATGATATAGGAATGATTATAGTGGCTGGTGAGGAAACAGCACTTTTAGAGCAGAACTTGGTGCTGATGGTTTCTTGTGGTCGTGTTGGATCAGACTCTCTCTCTTTGTGTCGCCCAAAACATGGTCAATGAAACATCGAAGGTTGCTGGCTTGTTGGCTTGTTTTGCTCCCTCCTAGAGAGCCTGCCAAAAAAGAGCACAAGAAATTCGAAACATCAGGTCAAATGTCTTCCTATTTATGTACGTGTCTCTCATCATTTCATTCTCTCTCTCTCTCTCTCCCTGCTCAGATGGGATTTGATTAAGAAGGAAAAAGGGGTCGCTAATGACCCATTCTTGTTTTAATTAATGCACATCGATGGTTTCGCTTTCGTCCTTTTCTTTGTCCAATTGGTGTTTTCGCTTTCTTGGCCCTTACTACAGTGGTACACCACTAATTATTGTGTTAAATGGTCATATAAATGGGAGTTATAAGGAGAGTAGTCTTTTTTTTTTTTTTTTTTTAGAAGGAAAATTTTTATTTCGCATAATAGAGAGATACATAATTTCAATACAAAACCAATCAAGAAGTTACGCTCCAGTGCAAATTTGAAAATGAAACAACTTAGTGTGGCTTGCAGAAACCCACTTATTCCACAAGAACGGATCCATCGTAACCTTAAAGGACAACCAGTCAAAAGGCAGTGCGCGCCTAGTTTGGGCGTTCTCAGTGATAGAGATATCAAATAAACTTCAAATCTTCCAAATCTACTAAACCGCTGCAGCACCAACTGTATATTGGCTGGCTCTCCTTATCTGTAGAATATTTGTTTCTCTTTGATTGTAGACTTACCAAATGTGAGCACTAGGGCATTCTATATAAATACATGTAAAAGTTCAACAATAAAGCAAGAACAATTTCATCTTCTTCTATAGCCACTTTATGGCATCAGAGCCCTTGTGCTCCGAAGAGCAGATTTTCGATCCAATTCTGCATTTTCCCGGTATGGATTCATCCCCCTAACACGGGCAATACCAGTTCCTAAACTGGATCAAACACTGCTGGTGCATCTCCATCCAGCGGCCTCATGGCCATCTCTGTCCCTGTGCGATTCCCACTGAAGCTAACAGCCGCCAGCTATCCCTCGTGGCGTGCTCAATTCCAGGCGATTCTTATTGGTCAGGATCCGCAAGGCTTTGTTAACGGATTGCAGCAATGTCCATCCTTGACCATTACTACTGGAAATCAGATAGTTAGCAACCCCGACCCTGCATGATAGATACGCCAGGATCAGCTCCTTCTCGCTGCAATTTTTTCAGCGGTCTCCGAATCAGTTATACCACTCATCGCATCTTGCAAAACATCCTACGAAGCTTGGACAAAACTTACAAATTTATATGCCAATAAATCCTGCTCAAGAGTTATGTATCTCAAGGATCAACTCTCAACCGTCTACCGCAACTTGCGCTTAGTGTTGGATTATTTTCAGTTCCTTAAATCAATTGCAGAAGAGTTGGCCATAATTGATACCCCTATAAATGACGATGATTTGATCATTCACGCTCCCTGTGGCTTTGGATCCGAATATAGGGAAATCGCTGCGGCAATTAAGGCTTGAGAAACCCCTATCTCATTTGAAGAAATGCACGACAAGTTAAGTGGATATGAGACAAATCTCAAACAAGAAGAGTTTAGCCAGGTTTCCATGCCAAATACTGCCCAATTCAGCTCACACAATTGAGGCTTAGGGAGTCATTCACGCTGGAACTGTAATATTAGGCTAGTGGGCCCCAAAAGAAGAAAATGAAAAGGAAGTTGGAAAGTCAATAAAGCAAAAAGGAGAGGGGAGCGTGTTCGGCTAAATAGAAGCTGAGAGCTCCCTCGACCAAAAAGAAGAGAAGAAGAAGAAGAGAAAGGGGAAGAAAAGAAAGGGATTTTGCATGGACACGCTATGGATGCCTCACCAAGCCGACTTGACTCCTTAACGTAGTGCCCGGTAAGAGATTAGGCCCCTCGTTCGTCCAATCGAAGTAATTTACGGGTTCATGGCTCAAATTCAGAATTTTTGCAAAATTGAGTGGCGAAGTCCAATTATGGAGCCATTGAGCTGCGTATTTTTATAGAAATCATAGTTTAGGTTGTTGTGGAGCCGTAGGATTTTACAGATTGTGATTTGAGCTTATGTTTTGTCCAAAACAAAATTTCGAAGTATCCCGGGCGCAGTGAACATTACACATCCAGCAACTTTGGGCTTGTATTTTGTCATTTTTCGGCTTGATTTTAGGACGATCAAGTTGGTATTGCTGTAGTATGTTTGAAGGGCTTTCTTTTTTACTATAGATATGTTTGGAATGGAGTTTGGAGGAGGAAGTTATAATGTAACTAAGTTTTGCGCCTAAACTCGTTGTCAGAAACGGCTTGACCAATCACTTTGGTTTTGCGATTTGTCGAGCGTATGAGTTCTTTTGTTAGAGTTAAGGCATAATTTAGTTGTTTCGTAGTTAAGATAGAGTTTTATTTGATTTTAATACTATTCCTCGGTTATTTGATAGGGCCGTGAGTTCAACGATACAAGTATCGTTTGTCGTTTGATCGTAAACGACAAGGTGAGTGGTACTATATCTTTTTTGGTTTTGTAAAACCATGTCTTGAAGTATATATGTATATACATATATTGAATTGAGGAGCATTCTTATTGCATAAAAGCCGGATCGAGCATTTGCTACTCTGTGGTAGATTATGAATGTCTAAAAATCGTGTTATACAAAGTTCGTGGAGTAATATATATGAAATTACTTTGCGACTGATTGATGGAAATATTTATGATGATTTGAGAAATGGATAGGAAATGGATGATGGGCTATGCTGCAAAATGTTATTTGCTTGGTATAAGATATTGATTTCTAAATTAGATTTCTGGTATTGGAGGATGGTTATATATGCTCAATATGACTATGAACCTAGTGAAGGGTTTTGGGGGTATGCATACTAGGTTTAGGATATCATTTTGGACCGAGCCATCGATTTTGTAAGTGGAGACCTTGTTAGGGGGGAAATCTTGGTCGCTTGTCACTAGGTGTTGTGTCGTGACCAAGGTAGAATATTGGGCAATAGATTAGTCAATGGATGGACCATTGATATGTGCTATTTGATATCAATGGACTTGACCATTGATACTTGACTTTTGATGGTGATTTAAATGGGTTTTTCATATTAGTATAAAACTTTGATGATATGAAATAACTCATATATGATTCGATATGTATTTTATATATTGAGTTGGCGTTATGAAGTTTGGTATTGCTTTGTATACGTGCATAGTGGTTGCTCGATCTGCTTAGAAGATATGTACTACTCACTGAGTTGTTGTTGCTCATTCCACTAGCTCCTTAATCTTTTCAGGTTTCTCGGTTAGCAACGAATAGAGCAAGAGTGCAGTTGGTGGGAAACTTTTGGGAGTTCTATTTTTGGGTATGGTTTAAAGAAATTGTATACATAGTTGTTGCTAGTGGTTGGGTTAGCTGAGTTCTAATTGTATATTTCTTTTTGGTAGATTATAGAAACTCTGACGTTGCAACCAACCTTTTGGTTTATTTGATGTGTATATATATGGTTTGAGATATATATAAGTTGATATCGAATTGTTGGTTGTGTTTGAGGTTACATCCTTTGTGTGGAAGGACATTTGTGTTATCTTCATTCTTTGTAATTTTGGGGTGTGACATTTTTTATATCAAGGCCTAAGTTTTGATCTTTTTGGATGTAGTTATGGGACATTGTGAGGTTGTGTAATAGATTTTATTTTTGCGTTAGTCTTTTAGATTCTAAGGTGTAGTTTCATTCTGGCATTCAGGTGATCATGCGTACCGACTTAGAGACACTAACAAGTCGCTACTCCTAACGCTAGAGACATGCCTTAAGCTCTTCGAGGTGCGTCTTTAAGAAGGAGACTAGAGGACCACTATGATAGGAGTCCTAACTCGAGTGAAGTCAAAGAAGAGGATCAAGAGCCAACTCGTTTGACTGAATTTGAACAAGTAATGATCCATTGGTATAGCCAAGCAAAAGAATTAATTGGAGATGGAGTGACTAGCTTAGGCACTTTTGCCCAATTTAGAAAGGCGAAACCCCCAACTTTTGTTGGGAAAGCTAATCCTCTTGTGGCTGAGCGTTGGATTAAAAAGATTGATAGGATCTTTGAAGTTGAAGAGGTTCTCGAGGATTAGAAAGTTAAATTTGCTAGCCAATACCTGGAAGGTGAAGTAGAGTTTTGGTGGGATGGAATGAAGCCAAGTCTTGGAGGTAATGATGCTATCATATCTTGGGAGGACTTTAAAAAGGCGTTCAAAGGGTGATTTTGTACATATATCTCAAGGTGACTCCATAGTTTTGGAGTATTTAGTCAGCTTTAATCAGTTGAGTGGATTTGTAGAGCACTTAATAGCATATGAGGAAGATAAAGCTGACCATTTCCTAGGAGGGCTCTGACTTGAAATTAATTCCGCACTTGCACCTTTCGTATTAATAACTTATAAGGATGTGCTAAAACGAGCAATCAAGGTAGAACAAAGCATTTTGAAGCACGGTACACACAAGGAGTGCCTCAGCCCAAAAGGTTTAAGTCCACAAATGTACAAGGTAGCCATACTAATGGTAGTGGAAGGTGAAGAGGTTTCAGTGGCCGGGACAAGCTTCATAAATCCGAAACTGTGGCCCCTATAATACATGTGGAAGTTATCATTGTGGTGAGTGTCGTCAGAAAACCGAAGTGTGCTTCTTATGTGGGAAAGCAGGACACATGCAGCGAGATCGTCCTACATAAAGGAATCCTCCTATTAACAATAGATCATGTTATCTATGTGGGCGACAAGGGCACCTATCACAAAATTGTTCCATGCGAAGGAATATCCCTTCACTTGGTAGGCCCCAAGAGAACCAACAAAGAAAAAGTATAAGTGGGAAAGTTTTTGCAATGACGAAGGAGGAGGCGGTAGCATCTAACGCAGTTGTTGTAGGTAATATTTCTATTGCCTCACAATGTGCTTATGCTTTATTTGATCCTAGTGCTACGCACTTCTTCATTTCAATTGAATTTGCAAATAAGCTTGATGTGTTGCTTGACTCTCTTGAATGTGAATTGCGTGTCGATAGTCCTACTGGCGATTTCTTAGTTGCTCATCATGTGTTCAAGAGATGTGTGATTCGGATTAATAATGTTGAAATGCCTATGGATCTAGGGGAGTTAAATATTCGAGATTTCAATGTTATTATAGGGATGGATTGGTTATTTACCTATTGTGCTACTGTTGATTGTTTTTCACAAAAAAGTGATATTTAGACTTCTAAATCAACCCCAATTCTCTTTTTCGGGAAGTTGTCAAAACACATTTTCAAGGTTGATCTCAGTTTTACAAGCGAGGAAACTTTTGAAAAGGGTTGTTGTGGTTATTTAGCTTGTGTAAAAGACATGTAAAGTTGTAGTAAAGTTGGAAAATGTTCCGTTGTTAGAGAGTTTCCAAGTGTGTTTCCGAGGATTTACCAGGTTTGCCTCATGATAGAGAAATTGAGTTTTGTATTGAATTGATGTCTAGTACAACACTAATCTCTAAGGCACTGTATCAAATGGCATTCGCTGAGTTGAAAGAATTGAAAACGTAGCTACAAGAGCTTTTGGATAAGGGTTTCATTAGACCTAGTGTTTCGCATTGGGGAGCTCTTGCTCTATTTGTGAAAAAGAAGGATGGTAGTATGCGGCTTTGCATAGGTTACTGAGAGCTTAACAAGATAACGATAAAAAAAAAATATCCTTTGCCACGGATTGATGATTTATTTGATCAACTTCATGGAGCTCAGGTATTTTCCAAGATCGACCTTCATTCTAGGTATCATCAATTGAAGATAAAAATAGATGATGTGCCTAAAACTTCTTTCAAAACAAGGTATGGCCATTATGAATTTCTCGTCATGCCTTTTGGATTAACAAATGCACATGCTAACTTCATGGACTTGATGAATAGGGTGTTCAAGGAATATCTAGTCAAATTTATTGTGGTGTTCAATGATGACATCCTAGTGTATTTGAAGAGTTTAGAGGAACACAAACAACACTTAAGGTTTGTTTTGCAAACTTTGCATGAAAAGAAGTTGTATGCCATATTCAGTAAGTGTGACTGTTGGCTTGATCATATAGAATTCGTGGGTCATGTGATCTCGAAGGATGGCATATTAGTGGATCCAAAGAAAGTTGAACCGGTTGTTAAGTGGAATCGTCCAACTAACGTTACAGAAGTGAGAAGTTTTCTTGGGTTAGTTGGCTACTACAAGCGATTTGTAGAAGGATTCTCAAAGATTGTTGGTCCACTTACTCATTTAACTCATAAGAGAGTTAAATTTGAATGGTTAGATTAGTGTGAGCGCAATTTCCAAGAGTTAAAAGGACGGCTAGTGTCAGCTCCTATTCTAACTCTACCTTCAGGAAGTGGCATATTCGTAATCTACTGTGACACATTTAAAGAAGATTTGGGTTGTGTTCTTATGCAAGATGGCAAAGTTGTTGCCTACACTTCTAGACAATTGAAATTATATGAGAAAAACTACCCCACTCATGATTTGGAGTTAGTGGTGGTTGTGTTTGCCTTGAAGATATGACTCGCTATTTGTTTGGTGAAAATGTAAAGTCTTTACCGGTCACAAGAGTCTAAAGTATATCTTTACTTAGAAAGAATTGAACATGAGGCAAAGAAGATGGCTAGAACTTCCTGAAGGATTATGACTTGTCTATTAATTACCATCCGAGTAAGGCTAATGTAGTAGCGGATGCTTTGAGTCGTAAATCCTTTGGAAATATGGCGACTTTGCTCACTTCTCATAAATCCATTCTTGAAGTTATGAGGAAGTTGGACTCGAAGGTATTAATGCATTAGCTTGGTTCTCAGTTAACTAACATTCAGGTACAACCGATGTTGATTGACAGAATTAAGGCCAAACATAATGAAGATCCTCAATTAAATTTTTTTAGAGAAGGTGTGGAAACTGGAGGACAAGTGGATTTTAGTTTACACGTAGATGGATCCTTGAGGTTTCGTGGTTGATTATGTGTTCCTGATGACTCAAAGCTGAAAAAGGAGATCTTGCAGGAAGCTCACATCACTAGATTTTCAATTCATCTAGGAAGCACTAAAATGTATAGGGACTTGAGAGAAAACTTTTGGTGGGTCAACATGAAAAATGATATTGTAAAATTTGTCGATCAATATCTAGTTTGCTATCAAGCGAAAATTGAGCATCAGAAACTAGGTGGACAGTTGCAACCTCAAGAGATACCTAAATGGAAGTGGGAGCATATCACCATGGACTTTGTAGTTGGTCTATCAAGGACGCCAAGTGGTAAGAATGTTATATGGGTGATTGTTGATTGATTGACTAAGTCCGCTCATTTTTTGTCATATTGATTTGGCCTTTCAATGGAAGATATGGCAAAGTGATATGTTAATGAGATAGTGAAACTTCATGGAGTTCCAGTAAGCATTGTTTCTGATAGGGATTCTAGGTTCATGTATAACTTTTGGAAGAGTTTGCAAGGAGCGTTCAGCACTAAACTTAACATAAGTATAGCTGTTCACCCATAAACAGATGGACAGTAAGAGAGAATGATCCAAACATTAGAGGATATGTTGAGATCATGCATCATTGACTTTGGCGGTTCTTAGGATGAACATCTACATTTGGCAGAATTTTCTTATAACAACAGTTATCACTCTAGCATTAAGATGGCACCATTCGAAGCTTTATATGGCCAAAAATGTAGAAGCCGTATTTGTTGGGATGACATTGGTGAGAAAAGACTAACTGGTCCTGATTTCATTCAACAGTTAGAAGAGAAAATTAGGTTGGTTTGGGAACGTCTCAGAATGGCTCAAAGTTGCCAAAAAAGTTAAGCGGATCTTAAAAGACAAAAGTTAGAATTTAATGTGGGGGATCACGTATTCTTAAAAGTTTCTCCTAGCAAGGGTGTAAGGAAATTTGACACACGTGAGAAGTTAAGTCCAAGATAAGTGGGACCATTCTTGATCTTAGAGAAAATTGGTGAAGTCGCTTATAAATTGGCTTTGTCATCGGCACTATCAGGTGTCCATAATGTGTTCCTTGTTTCTTTGTTGCGAAAATATGTGTCAAATCCTGAACATGTGCTAGACTTTACTCTATTGAGATTATGAGAGAACTTGACTATGAGGAGTAGCTTATTCACATTGTCGATAAGAAGGATCAGGTGTTGCGACAACGAACTATTTCTTATGTAAAAATACAATGGCAAAACCACACCAAGAGAGAGGCTATTTGGGAACTTGAGGAGGAGGCAAGACGCAAATACCCTCACTTGTTTCATGATTGAAGTACACGTAAATTTCGAGGACAAAATTTTTTTAAGGAGAGGGGAGGGAGCTTGGCTAAATAGAAGCCGAGAGATCCCTCAACCAAAGAGAAGAGAAGAAGAAGAGAAAAGGGAAGAAAGGAAAGGGGTTTTGGCACATGCACACCGTGGATGCCTTGCCAAGCCGACTTGACTTCATAATGCAGCGCTTGGTAAGAGATTAGGCTCCTCGTTTGTCCAATCGAAGTAATTTACAGGTTTATGGCTCAAATTCGGAATTTTTAGAAAATTGAGCGGCGAAGTACAATTTTAGAGTCATTGAGCTGCCCATTTCTATAGAAATCATAGTTTAGGGTGTTGTGGAGCCATAGGATTTTATGGATCGTGATTTGAGCTTATGGTTTGTCCGAAACAAAATTTCGAAGTTTCCCGCGCGCAATGAACAGTACGCATCCAGCAGCATTGGGCTTGTTTTTAAGTCATTTTTCAGCTTGATTTTGGGACGATCAAGTTGGGATTCCTATAGTATGTTTGAAGGGTTTTTTTTTTTTTGGTCATTTTTCAGCTTGATTTTGTAGTTTTGTTTGTGGAGACATTTCTAAAGGGGAAATCTTGGTCGCCTTATCACCAGGTGTCATGTCGTGACCATGGTAGAATATTGAGCAACAAATTAGTTAATGGGTGGACCATTGATATGTAATATTTGATAGAGATAATTCAATTGACTTGACCATTGATACTTGACTTTTGATGGTGATTTAAATGAGTTTTTCATTTTAGTATAAAGCTTTGATGATAAGAAATAACTCTTATATGATTTGATATGTATTTTATATATTGAGTTGGCATTATGAAGTTTGGTATTGCTCTGTATACGTGCATAATAGTTGTTCGATTTGCTTAAAACGTGTGGCCTCATTAGGGGGTTTTCTCTCGATTGCCAGAAGAAGGAAAGAGAGAGGTCCTTTGGTTTTTAGGGTTTGTGGGAGGAGGAGGTCTTGACTTTTTCCTTCTGCAAATTTGGTGCTGCAGAAAGTACGAACGGAGCAGGGAGAGACCAGTGAGTGAGACGTGTGCTGCAGAGAGGAGAGAGAACAGAAAGAAAAAGAAAAGAAAAGAAAGCAGAGAGCTACTGTGCATCTTCCTCGCGGACTCCTTCTGTCAGCCGCACGCCGTTCTGCCCGCGACCGCCTGCTGCCGACCGCTGCGCCGCCTCTGCCAGCCCAGCGCTCGATGACGTCTCCACCTGCTACTGCTGCCTCGTCGACACTTCTGCTCGCCCATCTCGACGCGTCTCCGGTCCACCCACAGGAGCCCGCACCGCGACCCGACGCCCCTGCTCGTCGGACGCCATATCGCCGAGCCGCCGCACAACTCCACCTCGAGTTCGACTCCTCAGCCCGTCCGCCTTGCTAGCGCCCGTCTGCCGTCGCCGCGCATCCGAGCCATCACCCGCCATCTCCGAGCACCACCGCGACGTGCAACTCCCCTCTGCCGGACCTCGCCGCAGCAACACCTCCGCGAGCACCACCTGCGAGCGCCAGCCCTGTTGCCGAGCCGTCGCACGCCTCCTTGGTTGCCGACGCCTGCTGCAACCGCGACTTGCAGCGCACCCCTTCTCTGAGATCTGCGCCACCGCTGCAACAACCCCGACGTCCTCCTCCGCCAGTCTGCTCGTTGAGATCCCCGCAGCAGTCGGTCCAGATCCGAAGCTGTCCTTGCCTTCTCGTCCCCGCTGCGACCCAACGACGCTGTTGCCATAGATCTGCCTCGCCGGACGCCGCGCCCAATAGCCAGATCCAGACGCCGGAGCTCCTCGCCACAGCCGCTCGAGGCCTCCTGCCGTCCCTGCAGTGCCCCGCCATCCGAAGCCCGTGATCCGAGCGCCCTGACGCAGCCCCCGCGACGCAGCCCTGTGCCGACCCGTGACAACCCCTCGCCGGAGCCCTCGCCGGAGCTCCAAATGGCAACCCATTTAGCCGCCAGCTAACCCTAGTTTAGGAGGCCAAAACCCTAATTAGGTAGATTTCTTATTTTATTTTTATTCATTTATTTATTTAGTTTTTATTATTCATTTTGTTTCTTTATTTGATGATGAGATGTTCGATATGAAATAGCATGTGAAATTTGTAATTGACATTCCAATTTTCGCGCCCAAATCCGACTCGTAATCGCAATCACTTGAAAAATCGACAATCCGATCTCTTGTCCGGGATTCGATTTACGATTTATTTTAAAATTGGCCAACCCGATCTCATGAGATACGGTTTGCCGGTTGTAAATATCAATCATATATTATCTAATTTGTCGTCATGTTAATTGAATCAATTTTATTTTGTGAAATAAAAAAAATCCAAAAAATATTTGAGTTAGGATTAGGTTTGTTTTAGTATCTTGCATATTTAGAATAGAGATTTTATTTCGAATTTCAAAAATCAAAAATCAAATCAATCAATTTAGGTTGCTAGTGTTTTCTTTTTACTTAGGTTGCATGTTTAATAATTTGACAATTCTTAATTTCGAAATTAATTAAACAAAAACACAAAAAAGGTCATCATGCATATGTCATGTAGAATTATGGCATTCTTTATACGTCATTGCATATTAGGGTTAAATTGTACTTAGTTTAATTTTGGATAATATTTTTTCTTAATCTATTATAAGTTTAGGTATTTTTTAAATATATTGCATTTTAGAATTATTTAGGTTAAGATAATGTTTTAGTTTAAATTAGGACATGGCTCAACCTAATTCCTAATATAAATTAAGTGGGATCTTAATCTAGTTAGGTAATTTTCGCATTTTATTTAATTCCGAATTTCATGAAAAAGAAAAATGTCATATGCATGTCATTAGGGTTAGATTCATTGAGATATATGTCATTTAATATTTTTGCTAGGTTCATTTAATTAGAAATTGCCTGTCATTAGATTAGATCATTTAATAAATGTCGCGTGACATATAGCTTGCATATTAACTTGTATGTCATTTTAGTTAAAATAATTTTGTACGACATTGCATTGCATTACACGCCATTAGAATTAAGTCATTTTGGTTAATTTAGATTGCATATTTCATTATTGCATGTTTATTAAGAAATCACAAAAATTCTTATTCATTCATATAGTTTAGGCTATAGTGCCATGTCATATCATCTCATGTTAGATTAGTAGCATGCATTGCATAAGGCATGATTCCAATTAAATAATTGAAAACAAAAAAAAATTGCGTGTTAATTAGAAACCATATCTAGGGTTATTGATGTAGATTTTAATTTAACATTGCAGATGCTTTCGTTGTTATGAGGTAAATCCTGCAATTTTTACTGCTTTACTTTAGTGTTAAATTGATGGTTTGCACATAATATTTTGAGCTTTTTGAGAGGTTAGAGAGGGAGAATTAATGAAGGGGACTTTCGTGCAGTATGTGGATGTTTTGCTAAGATTGATGCTCAAGTCTTGAGTTTTAACACGGCGCCCAAGTTCTAACGATTTCACTTTTTAACTTCCTTTTTTAATAGCCATAAGAAAAGAAAAATAAATTTAGTCTTCGATGAATCGATGTAGTTGGGCAAAACTTGAAATGGTATAAAATCCGGTGAATGATTTTTTTGAGATGAGTAGAATCAATGCTGCAGAAACGATGGTCAGCTTCACTTCTTGCTTTAATGAATTATCCATTTCTTCTCTTAGTAGTGTGAGCAATGATTTCTTCTTTCCTTTTTTTCCTTCCTCAAATTTTATGGTTTTCTCGTGTTAGCGACTGCTACTTGGAGTGGTTACTGGCTGTTGCATTCATTCCGAATTCTAACCCTTCGCAGATTTTTTCACACTGAAGGAATCCTTCTAGCACTGGACTCGGGCCCTCAGCAGTAAAGATAGACAGGATTTGTCTGTCCCTAGACAGGCTAAACCCCTTCTCTGTAAAAGCTACTGACCATCGAAAATCCGTTCCTAAAACAGCAGTTACTAATTTACCATGTCTTTCCTTCATATCAAAAAATTATATTTTAACAATCTTATATAGTTCTAGGAAATACTCCATTAGCATACTCAATGTCTGGTTTATATGAAATGTTGATTTAATGGGGAGGTCACGTACTCGCCATTTTTAGTAAGGCACGACTTTCATCACCTGTCCGTACAGTAACTATTCAGATCACTGGACGTATGAAATAAAAACTGGGTTAGCTGGGACAATTTTAATGAAGCATTGCTGATCTAAGTCAGGTGCCCAATGAGCTATCTTTAGGAAGCATTTAAGAGGATATAATTCCCTCGCCATCCTTAATTAAATGCTTCCTACTTGTGGGAGGGCATCGAAGCAACAAATTCCACTTACCAAATGCTATGTGTTGCCAAGTTCGTAATGGGGCTGGGGTCAATGTTCGTCGAGATCCGTGGAATCCCTTTGAATCAGAATTTCAACCACAAACTGCTACGGGAAATTTCGATACTGATCCGCTAATTGTCAGCAGCCAGAAGCCCAAGTCCTATTCCTCATTTCACAGTTCATCGGACTGTCGTACATCTCCAATCGGCATATATTTAAAAGCTATCCAACAATTCACATTAAGTAAAAGACCCATCTTTGGTCACCCCATTATACCTATGTATGTCATGTTACTTTCCACTTCGGCAATTGGGCAGTACTAAGTCGCACGACGCACGTTCCACGCACCCTTGAAGTGTACTTAGTGCTTGAAAAGTATATATCTAATTTGCATGGATGACTCACCCTGAATTTCAACAACATCATCAGCAGTTTACAGAGTCAACACAAAGATGCAGTCTACAGCCATACGCTTATCCTTTAATGGAAGCAGCATCTTTAATCACCACACCAAATCAACTCCCACAATGCACGATCCGTTAAAAGCTAATCCGATAATCAATCCCTGGTTCAGTCAGAAATTACAGTGGAGATAGAATCAAAAATCTTTCTGCTGATACAGCGAGAAAGCAGATGGTATCATTTGCAGCTCAATCCTCGTTTTTACTGCTTAGACCACCATTCTTGTTAATCGCTTAGATGCTTTCCATACAATATAGATCCTCATGTAACGACCAGGCGATATCTCTTTCTAACATAAAACAGAAACACCACAAACATGATTAAAGGACACGGAAACGTAACCAGAAACTCACAGAAGCAACCACTGTCATATGGAAAAAGTTACTCTCTAAAAGTCTAAAAGTCAAGTCTACTTCCACACAGGGAGACTGCATTTAATACCAATCCAAAGCACTTGCAGGAAAAGGGAAGTGCCGAGCCTATCTATTTCCACAAATCCATCATTCAGACAGACATTAATACCATAAATCCCAACCAAGGAGAGCTACAGTAATTGAAGAAAACATGTTCGAAAAACGTGAAATACCTCTGTCATTCGAGAAGTCACTGATGGTAGCTTTTGTCAAGGAATCTGTTGGCTTGTCCGAAAATTCCTCAGAAAATTTTCTCTACTGCATTTCAAATCAAACCAGCCTATAAGTAAGCTTTTCTCTAGGCCTCAACAGCTAAAGACAATTCCAATTAAATCAACAACTTATGCTCACATCAGATCTAAAACACCTGCGAAATTATCCTAACAAATCACATGAAGAAATAGAAACCAACTCAGTAATATGTATTCTTAGGTAGGGGGGAGATTCAAACAACACTACTATGAGAAGACTCAAGAAAGCACATGAAAGACAATCTAAACAACAAAGCATCTCATCCAATAATAATGGTTTCCATTTTTTCAAATGAATGATTTAAAGACCTATTGATTCTAACAACTGATTGCAGAGTTGATCATTCGGACCTTTCAATTCATAGACGTACACCTTTCCTTCTTATCGAATCGAGGTACTATCCGTTTTATCGACAGTGTATACAAAATCAGCAAACCAGTAAACCTGCTCTTTCTGAGAAGTTTGGCAGATGCTTCCATTAAGAGTTGGAAAAACATGCACGTACTGGCATTTAACAGTTTCAACTTTTGCATCAGATGCATATGCAATGAGGATTTGATCTGGATAGCATGCTTTTCTTTGTTTAATCCATGTCACCTTTTGTGTTTATTCCGTCTCATGTGTATCGTCAGACATTTGTATGTTCTTGAAGAATCAGCAACTTCAAAGAATAAAGAGTTATGAAAAATTACTTGAGAACTTTCAGGACGTAACCATGGATACACCAAGTAGAGCAAGACAATGGTAAACTTAATCCATACTGAATCAGGGATTGATGGTCACAGAAACAGAGCATTTGCAATAGAGTATCTTCAAACAAGCTCAAACTTTTAGATTTATCCATGGATTATATGTAGATTAAAGTACCATATACATCCTATAAACTGATACACAGGTACCTTATTAAGCAAATACCAGTTCAGCCAGAACTTATGCATAACACATTCAAGACTGTTCTAATAAGATTCCCACGCTTCCAGGTAGCCGACGAGGAAGCAAATATGCTGGCGATGAGAGCATTACTGACCTTGAGAGCACTATTCAATGATTCATCATTCCTAGCACAAGGTCGAATCAGGTCTTCCACATCCTCAGAATCTTCATCTTTGACCCTATGAATAAAATCTTTGGATTTCTGCAAGAAAGTTTCAAGGAAGCAACGAGTATAGTTAGAATGGATGAAAGATAGTTAAATGAAATGTAGAGAGATGCAAAATAGAAGCGAAACCAGATACAGAAGGGTGGTTATTGATAACATGGGGTACTAATGATTTAATGAGCTCTTCGTCCTCTTCCTCCAATTTCTTTGTCAGTCAGGGATAGGAATTGGACCACAGTATGGAGAAAATGCTCCTAGTCAGAGTTCATGGAATAAAAGGTCAGACCATCGAATCATAAACACAACCATGAACGCAACCGAACTTAACAGCATAAGTCGAAGCACGAAGACCAAAGAGGTCAGGAATGGTGAAGTGGATTCTAAGTAGGACAGTGCCTCTATATTCGGCAAGAAGAATGCTGATTTGTATGGGAAACAACTCAAACCTTAGCAGCAGATGACTCTAGCATTGCATCTAAACTCACAATTATCACACACAGTTATCACAAGGATAGGAAATTTTTGGTGTAAATAAATCAGTATAATATCCGTCCGGGGAATGCACAGATCCATACTCAAACGACTAACAAAAATAATACAAAAAGTTCAAATAACTTACCTTCATGGAATCCATATCATCGAGAGCAGGGAGAATATCAATCTCTCTCTTGGAATCGGAAGACGTGGACTTCATGACATCGCCCATCTCTTCGGCATCCCTCTTCCTTTTCCCATTCTCCACCACCTGCCCAAACCCAAACCCAAATAGAAAAGCACAAGTCACGTTCGATTCTTCCCAAAGTCCAACCAACTCTAAAGAAACCCAACAAAACCCAACAATTTGAAAGGCAGAATCTTCTACCCTCGTCGCCTCTGACTCCACCATGCAATCGGGATCCCGTGGATAGGCTTTGATCGTGAGCTCAGCATAGCACTTGCTGCATTCGAAGTAAAACCTGAATCTCTGGATCCCCAAATACGTCTGCAAAAAAAAAAAAAAAAAAAAAAACAAAACAAAACAAAACAAAAGAGAAAGAAACCCACCAAAGCATCGTCACAACTCGAACTCGGAAGAAGATGGAAAAACAGGGAATCGACCGGCGTGCAGCACCGACCGACCACGCCGACGGCTTCCTCCTTCCTGGAACTGAACTTGGTCCCCCGGCAGATGTGGTTCCCGCAGGTGTTGCACCGGATGCTCATCGGCAGCATGATCCGAACCTTGACCTGCCGCTTCATGGGCCGCCTCCGAACCCCAGGCAGTCTCGGCTCGGAAGATAGCAGCGCCGGGTACATCTCCTCGTCCTTCTTCTCTCCGACTCCAAACCAAGACGTCGAACGGGAGTCACGAACGCTTGAAAGATGCCCGCAAGATATCTCTCTCGAAAAGTCAGAGTCCGAGTTATTTTCGGAGGAGCGGGAGCGGGAAATGGGAACCGAACCGACCCGGATGATTTCCTATATTGTTTTTACAGACGTAATCTTTCTTAGAGATTTTTAGGGATCTCTCTATATATTTGACAATTTTGTCGAATCTATTTATCTCTTAAAATATAACTTGGTCTTTGATTATGAATATCATTGTCGATACATATTAATTTAGATAGCCGTGTCATAAAACTTATAAATACACAGATATATTCTTCATTTTGATATACCGAAACATGCTGAAAATTCTTCTATTTTATTTTTCGCTTTATTTCTAACCATCTTTTTGGTCTTGGAAGAAAAAACACAACAAAGTTTCACCAAACAATGGGAGTCATTGCCAGATACATCAATAATGCGGCTATTCTTATACTCAAGGTAGTGATTAAAGCAACTAATTGCTCTTGGTCTTCAGTTGTTCTAGCAGCGGGTAGATCAAATATAAATTTTATGTTTAGCTGAAACCAAAACTGATATGGTTGGTTTCACCAGCATTATCGTAGTAAATCCATCCGAGGCTGTTCTATTAAACATTTGCTCATTGGTGTGGTCAAGAAGATCTTTTTTTTTTTTTTTTGAAATTTGAGCGTGCATTTACATAAGGTAAGCATCCCAACATGTTTAATTTATTGAAGGAAATGGAATTTGCAGTTTGATCTTGTATAGTTGGTGATCCTAGGGTCAAGATACGAGTATCAAATCAAGGTAAAAAGGTATAAATAGTCTTTGGACTCTTGACCAAAATCCCAAATCATCTTCGTACCTTTTAAAAAGTTACTCAAGTCGTCATTTGATTTTTTTCTTGATTTTTTTCCAACTAATTGTTGATGACATCGATTATCGAAGGATAGATATGGCCACTAAAGCCGGCATGTATTAGATGAACACAAAATTTTGTTTAAAAATAATAATAATAAAATTTAAAAAAATTAAAAATTAAAAGCAATCCTAGCCCCGCCAACATCACAACACCACTTGCCACCATCTTGCGATGCCGACTCAAGCTCGATTGCCCATTGCTTTCACAAGCTTTAACTTCAACTCAGGTGGCCACGGCAGCCATGGCCACTTGGGCTTCAAGCTTGAGATGTAGTAGCCATAGAGGCCATCAAACTCTAGTTGGCACTCGGATCAAATCCTTCCAATTTTACAAACTTTCTAATCAAGCTCTCCAATACACTAACTAACTATACACCAACGTGTCCATGGGCATTTGATACCATAATTGGAAATCAAAATCCCAAATTCATGGATGGCAAATTGAAAATCAAATCCTAAGATGTAGTCAATTCTACCAATCATCTTTTCTTGACATAAAATTAGGAAATATGCAAAATAACCAAAATTTGAGTAAAATCAATGATTAGATAAAAAGATATCTTATTTTCAGGTCTCTGTTTGTCATAACATATAATTTTATAGCACATTATGCTTCTTAAATATTGTGACATATATATGTAAGTATGTATATATGTATAGAGTTAGTAGATTTAGTGATAAATTGATCGAAGCACATTATATTCAATATTTCAGTGTATGATATTAAAAAAAGATTGATGTCATGTCAATTAGGAAATAAAATTGCAAGAGTTCATTTCCTTTCTTTTCTCCAAATTTAGCGTCCAATTACATAAGGTAAGGATCTCAACAGGTTTATTTTATCGAAGGAAATGGAATTTGCAATCTGATCTTTATATACTTGGTGGAACCCAGTTGGGACCTGGAAGTGTGGACCGGAGAAGTCTGGATCAAGAAACTGAACGGTGGATCGATCTTCCTAAGCATCAGTTTTAGCAAGCCTCCAAGATCAACTGCCTGAAAATGAAAAATATATAAATATAGCTAGAGCTGGTTTTGAGAAGTCTAGTCACAAGGCCAGATCGAATGCCCATCAATAGCTGCGAAGCCAAAACTTAAACTGACAAGCTTCCAAATTAGTGACTATATTCTCTAAATCTTGGCAAAAAAAAAGAAGAAACCAGTAAGGATGAGAAATAAGTAGTTGTACGCGATCATCTAAAGTTGAGAATCCTAGTCAAGTTAAGATCTGTCGAAAATAAATGTTTTGGGAATTATTACAGTGGATCACAAATTCCACCAACAAAACCTTAATAAGCCTTTCGTAAGAGAAAATTGTCTAAGAAAATTCTAAACTTATTATATTTTTGTCAATTCAGGCATAAACATTTCAATTTTGCCAATTCAGTCCTATATCTTTTCATTTATTGTCAATTGAGTCAATCTGACCAATTTTGATGGGAAATTGTTGACATGATTAGTCGGCGTTGACGTGGCACTTTTTAATAAGTTTTTTGAATTTTGAAAATTTTTCTTTTTTTTTTTTGGGTTTGGGGTTAGGACCGACAAGGGTCACCGGCAAGGGTCGGCTGATAATCCTCGCCGGCCCTAACCCCAAATTCAAACCCAAAAAATATAAAATAATAAATAAAAATAAGTAAAAAAGGAAAAAATATTCAAAAAAATTATTAAAAAGTACGAGTCGCCAACCCTTTCTTTTTATTGCACATGCGGAAGCAAATAACAAATCCCTTAACAGTAACCATCTCGGAATAGAAAAGCGAGACAACAGATTCACAAACAAAACATGCTATTATAAATCAATTGAGTCATATACAAGAGTCTATACCCAAAAGATTTCAAAAGATCGACTCTCAAAAGAAACTGTTTTATCTGACCTACACTTCAGATTACCTCAGCTTGGCTTTAGATCTTTCACTCTATCGTCCTGAAAAGTTAAGCTTACGACGGGGTGAGATATAAATCTTAGCGAGTTCACGCTCTAAACCCCGATTAGGAGGGTAATACGCCTAGAGCATCCTAACCACACAATCATACAACCACAGAGACTTACCTCGTCTCAGATCCTCCTTGCAGGTCAGTACAGTTCATATCACACCCATATGCATATAGAAAATTCACACATCAATTGGAACATCTAAATCAATCACTACTCACACAAGCAAGAATTACCGACACACATCGGACCATCAATTCAGTCAACATGTGTTCCAATTAATTATTACTACCCGCACAGGCAGTTTTACTCGACACACATCAATCCTCTATCCACCGACACACACCGGGGATAGGTAATATCCACCGACCCATGTCGAGGACGGTTCTCTTAACCAACACATGATCATTCAATTTTGGCTAATAATATTGTACTTTGCACTCACATGCCTCAATTATGATAACGATCTTGGCCTATTTTCTTCTTATTAAAAACATCCGGTGAAAATATCGTGTGTAGGTATACGGTCAGATTGAACCCAACAATTTGATATCTTCATTTTTAAAATCCCACTGTTTTATATAGCATATAAAACCATTTTTAGTGTTAAAACCTGACATCCGGCATTTTCTGAATAAATATTGGAAATTCACAAATTTTGGAATAAATGATCAAAATTCCAATCAACACTCAATTTGCATAAACTAACACTCAATTGCAAAAATTAATCACACCATTGCAATCATCATGAAATTCCGGTCACTAGCTATCCGGTCTAATTTTCGGAAAATAATTAATAATTAAATAATTACCAAAATTAATTAATTAAATCAATTTAAATTCTAAAAATACTAACTTAGGCCGGAAAAGCCTAATTAAATACCGAAACGGGCCTAGAAAATTCCCGAACCAATCTAGATAAATAATACAACTTATCTAGTCTCTAATTATGCTACTCTAACCATCTAACATACATAATTAACTAATTAAATCGCTAATCTAATATAATTAATCACCTAATTGTGGCACCCCCTGACGGCCCCTGATCCGTTAGGGTCACCACAGATCACTACCTCTCTCTTGACCTGAAAATTTGTTACTTTGATACCATAAAATTTCAATAAGTCCATGAGGTATGGGGGTCTATATATTTTCCGTTAGTCTCTGTGCAAAATATGGCGGAAGGATATCCAACATCTCCCTTACCCATATTCAAAAATGACGCACACTAACTAAACATTTTTATATGTAAAAGTCTAACACTTTTATTTACATAAACTAGATGGACAATCGATTGTCGGTACATCAAGATGCCGTAGCTTTCTATACACGGCCATACTTCAAAAGATGCCGACATTTCTAACAACTATAAACACAGAGTCCATCAGTTAGTGCCGACATCCAAAAATTTTCTTCCTCTGCTGTTCCCGTCTCACGGTCACATCCAGCCACCTAGTCCATTTGCTGGTGGTGGTGGTAGCGGCCCCAACGTGCATCCATCCCGATGGACGAACACAGCTACAAACTCCTGGAGCACAAGGCTAGTGGGAAGACCGACATCAAACATCATAATCACCCTCACCCATACAAATATCAGTACTCGAATCTCAGGGTCCTTGTACTTCGACTGCTCCCACTACAGGTCAATAAGGAATCCATAGTATATGCCAGGAGATACGAGCAATAGAGGCATCTTATCTAGTTTGAAATGTTTGTCCCCAAAAAGGGGTGAGTACAACCACCAAGCAGTAAAAGATCTACTAAACTATATCGTGCAAAACCATCACTATCTAATTTCATGCAAGATAGACAAAACATATAATCAAAGGAATAAGTATGCATCAAATCAATAAAACTTTTCAAATAATAGCAAATGCGGTTTCAACACCAAAGCACATTGTTTCAATCATACGGATCCCGATTATAAGACCAAACTGTTATGACACGTCCCATACTGTGCCACACAATTTTGTCCTATAATCAGGCATCACTTAGTAGAACCATTAGTTTTAATATTCAAAAGATTTTTCTCCCAAAGGACTAGTGTTTGCGTCCCTCCGGCCATTCGCACCCAACCTGGCATCGCGAAAGCCTCTGGTTTTCAATCACCGGGCATCTAGAGCATGTTATGTCACGCCTCTTAGGCATCTCGCACCTCACCTAGCATCACGACGAATCTCTGGGGCTGGCCATGTAAATGGTTACCCCTACCCTCCGGAATACAATCCGGGCATCCCAACACTCCCAAGGTACCTCTGAGGCTCTACAGACCCCAGACATCCAAAGGCATCGACCCCTACGATCCTTATGGGCATCCCGACTCCCGGGGCATTGTTGACCCGAGGGTCAAGCAATAGCAACATCATCTCACATTATTTCAATATCAAAAACATTTTCAATGCAATGACATCGGAAGTCCCATGAGTTTTCATTGAAATCTCGATGTTGAATAATATGCTGAATGCCAATACCATCATATCAAATAATTTTGGAATAACCCAAGAACGAACTCAAAAAATTCTAAATTTTTGGTATGTTATAAATAAGGTCAAAAGGAAATAATTTCATGAAGAACACTAAGCGAAATTATTCATATATAGAGAGCAATAAATCACACAACTCAACCCCAAATTTCTTTCATCAACAGAATTTACACTCCGGCAAAAAAGCACCTCACATTAAAAGAAATTTATGCTAACTATATTGATTTCAAAAAATCTGACGAAAACATATGTCCTAGTTTAAACAATTCCTCATAACTTTCATGAAGAAGTCGGGACCAAATTCGTACTAGAACTCTCCATAGAAAATTTACAAAGTTACTGAACTACACACGAATTGTTCCGAGTAGTGCGGATTCAGTAGAATCCCACGCCCACACCGTGGCTATCTCACTTCCCAAAGTCCACCAAAAATTGGTCTTTCAATTATAGTTCAACATAATCGAAAATACATAGAGAAAACCAAAGCATTTCCTCAATTCCTTAGTTCCAATCTACTTCAATCACCCAATAACTCAGCATTAAACATCCAAGCCCAAACATTTCCAAATCTAGCTGCATTACATCAAACAATAACAGCATTGCATTACATAGGCTAGTAGACTTTCACTTGCCTTATATCCGACGGTGTCGACGGCGAGAAATTGCGAAGCTCACGGTCATGAACACGGCTCGGCAATCAAATTGCGAGTGGCGTCAGCGTCGGCAGTGCGCACGCACGACAGAGGGCGACCTCCTTCCTTTCCCCTCGCCGTTCACTCTCTCGCTCGTTCTCTCTTTCGCTCGCTCGCCCGCTCGGTATCTCACTCTCTCACTCGCTCGCTCGGTTAGCTTCTCACTCACTCACGTTTACAAGCACTTTTGCTCCTTCAAATTATTTATTAATCTAATTAATGCATGCAGGTTTTCTTCCGTGGCTATTTGGTCGAGAGACAGCTGGGGAGAGGCGTGTCTTCAGCAGGTGAATTCTTGAATTTCTCTGGCAGCCCACACCGAAGTGACGTGGCCATCGTTGGCCTTGTTTCGGTCAACACTTCTTCCTCATGGTTGACATAAGTGTCGACCAAGCGGGGAAGAACTTGGGGCAGCATTGGACGTGGACGATCTTTCCTCTCCAAGCGGGCATGCATGTTCCTCATGCATGGCCGAAATCCCTTCCTTCGGGTCACTAAATAATCAGCATATTAAAGTCCAAATCTAACCACTGGGGGTTCGCCCCAGTGGCCACTCTTCCAATATGGAAGGGGGAGGTGAGGGGTTCAAATCCCAACATTCTCAAAGGGGAATGGGGGATAGGGACGCGTAAGTTTTGAGAGTGGGTTGCGACTCCCATGCCCTGCAAGAGGCATAGCATAAGTCTGCGAGTGAGTGTAGAGTAGGAATAGAATAGGACTGACAAAAAAAAAAAGTCCAAATCTCCCTCTTATTTCATATACACTTAGGTGATATAGTTGTATAAGGTCATTGAAGAAATGTACATGGGTCAGTGGGGTCGAATGTGGTGCCGACAATGACGATGATACAATGGGGTCCAATATCGGTGCCGATGACGAAATCCGATAACAATTTCGTCAGTCCGCGACGTATCGTTATTTTTCCGAGGTCGGCAAAATTTTACAGATGCCACACTAATCCCTAATAAAATTAAACTAAACACCCCTTAAACGTCATTAGCATACTAAGTAGAGTTTAGTGCCTAAACTTACTGGTTTAACGCAAAAATTGGTTCACTGCGACGACGGCGCAATGGCGGCCGAAACTCGTGCCAACGGTGGTTCCGGGGGGAGGAGGGGGGCTGAAAACTGCCCAAGGAAGCTCACGGATGAGTTGGTTGAGCTGCTCCGGTTCTGGATTTGGGCTGACACGCGGTTGAGTGGAGCTAGCGAAGGAGAGAGAACTCGCTGGTGTTGACCCGTGTGTTGGCGTCGAAGAAGCTGAGGGAGACAAACCTTGGTGGAGGTTGCTTCGGTGGACGCTGGCCGAGTGAAGAAAAGGAAAGGGCTGCTGGCTTCAACGTGGAGGAGGATCGGTGGAGTGGCGTCAACGCTGGTGGGGAGGCTTCGCTGGTTGACCAAGGGGGACAAAAGATAGTGGGGCGTGGAGCAGGGAAACGGTAAAGATGGGAGACGGACGTGTGGTGTGAGGCGGTGACAGCTTGGAGGAGGCAGCTGGCGGCTTGGCAGCAAAGAAGAATCGAGGGAGATGGGGCGGTGGGGTTGACTAGGTAGCTGCAAGGAAGACGTGTGGACTGGCGTGAGGAAAAATGGAGGGATTCGGCTGCTTGATGGACAGAGAAACGTGAAGGAAAATGAAAAGGAAACAGGAGCAGAGCTGGACAGTGGACACGGTGATGCAGGGGCTTCGCATGAAGAAGAAGAGGCAAGGCTTGGCTTGCGAGAGAAGCCGTGGATGAAGGCCGGGTGGGGTGGGGGGAAGTCAATGTGATTATCCCATATTCATCATGAAATGGTCCCCACACGTCACATAATTATCCCCTTGTTCCCTATAATTAAATCTTGCAAATTAATCCACAAAAATTACATTTTGATGCCAAATGTTGCAACCCCCATCCTAGCTCCGAATTTCACAAATTGGACTTCCATTTCAATCCAATTTGGTCCCCAAAATCTCTATGCTAATATACTTGGTCCCCACTTAATTTCCCACATGTAAATTCCCCCAAATAATCAACTTTGGATAGCAAAATCGGCCATTTCCCTCACCCATCCGAATTCTATTTCCTTTTTCCGAAATGTCTGAAATTCAATTTCTTAACAAATCTTTCCAATTTGATGGCCTAATTTTACTGCAGAGGAAGCCTACATAATTTCCACAAGTTCCCATCACCAAATAGCTCGGTTTGGAAGCCAAAAATCCCTTCAATTTGGCCAATCCGAATTTCCGTTCTATTCAGAATCGTCCAAATTGATTTTCCGTAAAAGTCCTAAACTCAATGGAATTTCTCCGAAAGACAAGATGATGTCCTATAAATGAATCGTGACATGCTCGAATATCCAGTTCCCGAAACCGAATTCAATTTCGTGGTTCAATCCGACCTACCGAGTAGCCTTTAGAGATTTTATCGCGGTTATATCCCTTAACGGATTCACCCAATAAATTGGTTAACTCGTGAGTAATCAACTCAGAGAAAAATGACCATAGGCATGCCGATAAAAAGCCCATTTCATTTTATCGGGACGGGTCGAAAATTCAGGATGTCACACCCGTGGTTCTTGAAAACCTTCGAAACCACGAAATGAAAACCAAATCAAACTAAGTACAAGCTTAGAAAAGCAAGGACAACACTACCAACAGAGAGGCCGGAAAGATTACAGCAGATCAGTCCATCCACAACCCTCTCAACCTCAAGCCGTAAGTGGCCATTCAACTATATCTGATGCCCAAAAGCATACTAAGATCGGCATAAGTTGCAATGCAAAGAACTAACTCATCAAGGGCAATTCAACAAATTCAACAGGCCCATAAAGAACTTAGGCATAAATGCACTCGAAACAACCCCCATGATCTGCCTCAACCAACGCATGAACGAGAAAACATCCATTCCCATTGACGAGATTGATCGGAAAAAGGAAATGACGACGAACTTGTAAGTATTTGATCGAATCGAAGGTCCATAGCTGCTCGATCCTCTTCTTGTACGTGAGAATCACGTCCCCAACCTCCCTTGGCGACAAATCGCTGAGGTGCATCAAATGGTCGAGGGTCTCGATCACCACGTCATGAAACTCGACCCCACGCAACACATCGGTGTCGCCGCTGCAGCCGCCGCCGCCGCCGAAGTCAAAGTCGGCATCTTTGAGGTTCCTGTCGAGCGCGGGGTAGAGGTTCTCAATGACCCGGATCTTCCTGTCGGAGCTTGGGTCGGGTGGGACCCGGAAGATCTGCGGGGCGCACATGTGCTTGTTGCCGGAGCAGAAGGGGCACCGCCCACGATGGTCGGAGGCAGTGGCCGGGGCTTTGGACTTGAAATCGGAGGGCCGTTTGGCCCTTGCCGGTGAGAAAATCACCCACCGCCCCGTGATCACGTCCTTCCTCAGTTGCGGGAGTCAATTTTGCGAAGCCATCATCAGTAGCTTTTCGCCGGTCGCGACGTTTGGCCTGAACTGAACAAATTGTCTTAAGAACAAACTTTTTTTGTAATTTTATTATTTATCATGATATGATAGATAAGAGCCTGTTAGGCAAAAATTATTTCTGTTCCCCGGAACAATTATTTCTATTTTTTTGTTTTTGTTTTAGAGAATGGAAAAAGAATAGAAATGTGTATGGTAACATTTTTGTTCCCAGGAACAATAAACCTATTTTTATCAACTTTTTTTTGGGTGCTTTCGATTCGAACTTGGATGAGTAGGTTCTTATAAAATGTTAAGAAAATGGGTACTCGTGAATCCTTGATCGTTAAGGGTTTCTCACCACAAAGGACGAATTTTAGAGCTCCACCGAGGGCTGCCCCGATTGTCCAATGTATATATCGTTGGTGGCAAGTGTGTTCCTCATTTAAAGTTATTTTAAGGTGCTGTAAATCTTTTTTATTCTGAAAAGAAGGGAATACCTTGTCATTATTTAACGTCATACATCCACATAGGACTTTGAAGAAATAGTTTAAGGTCATACTATGGAACATAATAGTAGCTGAAGAATATCTTCAAAAATTAAAAGGGAACATTGGTGCGAGGATGATGTTTATAAACCAACAAGGTAATCTTTATTTATAAGATGGAACATCAATTGACAAGGGAAATAAAAGTGGAGAATCCCAATGAAAAGTCCATCACAATTTGATCACTCACTCGAGCTTCTTCGCTATTACTTTGGCTTTTCACATTTTCCTTTTCTTGTAATGACAACACAAGCCTCAAACACCCAAATGTCTCAATCAAAAAATTCTTTATCATAAAATGAGTGATTTATATGGACTCGATCAAACAAAAAAAAAGAAATAAAGAAAAAAGAGAAAAGAGACATGATCATGGGTCTAGTTAAAGAGAAGAAAGATAAGATGGGCAAAGTCTAGGTTATATCGAATTTTCAAAGGTGGAAACACGCCTGATCACGTTCGGTTCCAAAATGGATGCTAGGTTATACACAATATCACGAGGGACTAAATCTAGAAAACAATCATCCTAAGAGAGAAATAGTCTCTCACCAATGGAGCTAGAGCTATTGCCACCGTGACGAGATTGAGCAGGTGGTGGATCGTTGTGTTGATGTAGCACTCCAACATTGACCTCCTCTACTTCTACTGCAGGGTCCATGGAGTTGAGGACGTAATATAGGCCTGATTTTTATTTTGATTTAGGTTTAGATTTGGATTTAGAAGGAGATTGAGAAGAAGCTCCCAGCTATGAGGGTATATGTAATATTTTCTGCATCTATATTCCTTACTTCATTAACTTTAATTGACCAATTAAGATGTTGTACACACACAACAAAACACATGTGATACTTATTCTTGGACATGATGATCAAGTATATACATGATATATCCCATAATTGAAAATCAAAATGCAAATTGTGAATAAAAATCCCTAATTAAAAGGGAACATTGGTGCAAGGATGATGTTTATAAAACAACAATCTAGTCTTTATTTATAATGTGGAACATCACTTGACAAGGGAAATAAAAGTTGAGAATCCCAGTGAAAAGTTGTCCCATCTTCATCACCCACTCCATCTCCTTTGCTATTTCTTTGGGTTTTTACCTTTTCCTTTTCCTGAAATGACAACACGAGCACCAAACACCCATAAGGTCTCAATTGAAAAATCATTTACCATGTCAAAGTTAATGCTTGCAAGGAAGAATTTAGGTCGACCAACATGGTTAGGTGGCTAAGATTTGTACCATGCCACCACGAATCAACTCTAGGAAATTTTTTTTTTTTTCACAACGGTAAAAGAGAACCCTTACTGAGAGAGGACAGTGAGCGGAAGCGGGCATGTCCCTGACTGGGTTGAGCGTCTTTATCGTAAAGTTGACGGTGCGCATCCTCACTCATATTCTCTATTGAAATGGTCTGAGGATTGTAGGCATACAGCTTTGGATTTGGAAGAAGAAGAAAGAGTAGAAGCAGCTTGAACATCTTTGATGATCAAGGTCGGGGGCGGGGGGGTGGATTCTCCGGGTTAAAAAAGTCATAAAACGGCACTTCCTTCCACTTCTCCTCGTCCGCCATCTTTCTTTTTATTCTTCTTTAATTGTAATTCACCAATTGGGATGTCTATATATATATATACACACGCATCATGTTTATTTCTAAGCTTGACAATCGAGTATATATGCGATTGATCCCATAATTGGAAATTGAAATCCCAAATTTATGGATAGCAAATTGGAAATGAAATCTTAAGATACTCTGAAATCTAAATTTGGATTTAGAAGAAGATTGAGAAGAAGCTCCTAGTCATGGGGGATATATGTAATATTTTCTGCATCTATATTCCTCACTTCATTAAATTTAGTTGACCAACTAAGACGTTGTACACACAACACAACATGTGATACTTATTCTCGGACATGATGATCAAGTATATACTTGATATATCCCACAATTGAAAATTGAAATACAAATTGTGTATCAAAATCCCTAATTCATGGATTATAGATAAAAAAAAAATGAAATCAAATAGTAAGATATAATAAAATTTAAATAATTAATTTATTTTGTCAACATAAATATAAAAAAAATGCAAAATACCAAATTTGAGTGAAACCAATAAGAGGTGTTTTTTTTTCTCGGGGCGTATGCTTAGCATAAAAGAAGGTACTATAAAAGGTTATTCCTCTTAAATATCGTGACTTTGTATCGTAAATGAAATATCCCATATCATTTATTATTGTTATGTAATATACAAATTTTGATTATTATTATTATGAATCCGCAATAATAAAGTATACGCCATGAATTAAGATAGAGCCCGAAACAAATTATCGGTCGACAAAGTTGATAAATTTGTATCATGTGATCACGCGATTGATCATGTCTAAGTTTTGTTGCTAAAGAAGAATTTAGTCAACCTGCATTGCTCGATGGCTACGATTTAGACTTTGTCACTACAAATTGGGTCTAGGAAAGAATTTTATTGTAAGAGTAATACAAATAGACACTTAGGGCGTGTTTGGTAACTTTCTATTTCTAGGAACATAAATAATTTTGTTTGTTCTGTTTCCGGGAATAATTTCTGAATTTTTTAAGGCACTTGATAATTGTCCAAAATTTATATTCATGGAATAGAAATGTATTTGATAGGATTCTTAATTTTTTTGTTTATTTTAATTTTTAATACTTTTATTATATCTTTCCTATTTTTTTCATTTTTCATTTTCCTTTTCTCTTCTTAGTGGCTGGCAATCAGATGGGTGAGGCATGATGAGCTCATTAGAGGCTCACCTAGCCATCGGTGAGGCTCAACCTGGCCTAGGCGACGTGAGGTTGACCTCAGCCTAGTTTGGCAAGGCCCAGCCTCATGCCGCCAGCAAGGCTAAGGCTCATGGTGGCCAGGTGAGCTTTCGGCGGGCTCGTTGGATCTTGCCTAGTCGGTTGCTAGAGATTTGTGACATCTTGAAATTTGGCCCCTAATTCAAATTATATGAAATGGTTGTTTCGTTGACGCGCTTATGGTTATTTTACTTGGAGTTGGCCACTCACGAGTTAACTAATCTATTAGGTGAGGCCGTTAAGGGATATAAACACGACATACTAAAGAATTCGATCAGAAATCCACCGCTCAACCATAATAATAGGCTAGGGTCAATACGATACCGTTATAAATCGATTAGTGAACGGATATGAGTCGATTTGACGGAAGTACGTAGTTGAATTACGAGTGGTTCCGTACGATTACAATATTTGTGTCGAACGACAATAACTCGATTTCCTATCGATATTATATTCAGGACACATAATTGAACCCTCGCAATTTTATGACAACCGAGAGTTGTCTACGAGTCAGAGATGCATAAACATGGATCGAAAATTATCGACCACAAGTCGAACATGCTAAAATCTCTAAAAGATACCCGATAGCTTAAGTCGTACTAAAATTGCGTTCGATCAATTTTAACCATGAAATTGAATTCGGTTTCGGGAATCACACGTTCGAGCGTGTCACGATTCATTTATTGGACGTCATCTCATCTTTCAGTGAATTTTCGTCGAGTTCGAAATTTTGCAGAAAAACGATTTTCGGACAAAGAGAAAAAGAAAAGTGAAATTCGGATTAAGAAGAAAAATGAAAATTTGCTGCCCAAAAAGACTTTGTTTGTGAGAATTAGAAGTAATTTTGATTGGATGGGCGAAGGACTTTGTGGCATGAAGACTTTGGGGGCATTTGTGATGATTGAAGTAGATATTTCCCTAAGCTTCTCGTTGGTTGTCCCCTTGACTTGCCTTTCTCTCTCATTTCCTCATTCTACCGCCCACTGCTCCATCTCCAATTCCCTTGATGTACACCCCCACCACCCTCCACCTTCACGCCCTCACCAACACCTCACGTCCACACGTCTGCATCATTCCACCCCAGCCCACCATCCAACATCCATTTCCACTACCGCCAACCCTCCATTCTCCTTCTCACCATCCAGTGTCCCAACTACAGCAGCCACACACCCAGCTCCTCACGCCCTCAACGCCACCAGTGGCCGAGCTCCCCTCCTCGCAACTACAGCCAGCTCACCACAGCTGCACTTCACCACCACTGTCCCACCGCCCAGCAGCTCCACTGACCAGCCGTGTTCGGCACCACTGAGCTGCCACCAGCTTCATCACCTCAGCATTGCACCAGCCCCAAGCCAAGTTCCCTCCCTCCTTGGTCAAGAGTTATTGGACTGTAACAGCCACTGTCGAGCCTTCGTGCAAGCCGTGGATGTCTTGAGTTTTCGTCGCCGTCGAAAACCGTAAGTTAACTCCCTAATCTTTGATTAGGATGTTAATTTCTCTTAGGGGGTGTTTAGTTTAGTGCTAATCACGGTTATATTAGTGCTAAGATGGATTATTGTTAATTAATCTGGGTTAGGTTAGCTAACCTTGGTTAGGTTAGTTAACCATGGTTAGGTTAGTTAATAATGATTAGGTTAGTTAATAATGGTTAGGTCAGGTAACCATGGTTAGGTTTGTTAATCATCGTTAGGTTAGGTAACCATGGTTAGGTTAGTTAATCATGGTTAGGTTAATTAATCGTTGTTAGGTTAATTAATCGTTGGATTAGCTTGACTTCAGATATGTTTACTGGATACTCGCTGTTTGCTATTTTCGTGGGTTAAAGTGTGCTATGATTTTGAGGTTGCTTCCTCCTTGAAAAATGTTCCAAATATCTTCATTTATGACATATATTTTACTCAAGATTTTCTGGATCTAAAAGAACAAGATTTTAGCTTCGTTGCATGCAATGCAGAATCTCTTTTTGTGCTGGAACCCGTGACCTTTTGGTGTTTAAAGGATTTTTATCAACTCTTAGGGTTCAATTTTTAAAAGAGTTTCTTCACAAAAGCTTTTCATCACATCTTGAATTTTAACATAGTCATATTTCAGTGCAAAAGGATGAGTGTTGCACCTCGAACCAAGTTGGCTTTGGAAAACATAATTTCTGGACACGAACACAGTTTTGGTAACGACTTGAGCGATTTATTTCTCTTATTATAGAAAGATCTAGGTCAAGGTATCTTCATAAAAAAAAGTGTTCTTTTAAGTGTCCTTTAAAACATATTTAAATTTGAGGATTTTTTGAACTCATTTGGTTATGTTTCTGAAATTAATCTTAGGGACGTGCGAGTGGACTCGATTTCTGCCGATGAGGGCCGGTTGTGGTCTTGTGGTTGTTCTTGGTGTCTTGCTTGCTTGAAAATGTACATTTTGTGATTTGGTTGATTTTTGGCTTGCTGAGAACTTATGCGTGATGTTGAGTGTTTGCACGTCCAATATTGTGCAATTGATTGCTCTATGGTTGGTTCCGATTTTTATGTCAAAAGATGGCTTTATAAGCTTTTAAATAGAAAATTTAGGTTTTGGGTTTGGACACCAAAACTTAGTTGCTCAATAAAATACTAGGTGCGTGCAAAGTTTGATGGGTTAATTTTGAGTACGTGAGCACGTACGAATTTCTTTCCAAAAATTTTGAACAAAAAAAAGAAAAAGAAGAAGAAGAGTTGTAAGGTTTATTATTTGAAAAGGGATTTTGGTATTCTTTGCTAATAACGGCAATAAAAAAGTGGTTTGATTGATGGTGTGTTCGTGTGATCACTTAAATACCCTTATGCATATGATTATGCCGGGTGATGACTTTGTCCTGATGCGCATGATTATGCGGGACGATGCCCGATTAAGTTCGGATGCCCGAAAGTCAATGGGAAGCCGTTCACAGATGGATTTTGGAACGAAGCTCCTTATTGGAATGTTGTCCTGAGGCGTATGCATACGCAGGATGATGTCGTGCCTGATGGCTGGGACGATGCCCGGTTATACTGGAAGACTGTCGACTCTTGTGTTGGCCGTGGCTCGAGGGATCATAATAATTGGAACACGTGTGAATGATTGTGATGCATTACGCTTGCTATGGGGTAAAACTATTAGGCATGATATGGGACATGTCAAAATAGGTTTACCTTATAATCATGACCCTTGTGAATGCTTGCAGAATGAGTATTTTGTGTCCCAATTGTTGTGTATGCTTATTATATTGATTTAGACATATGTGACGTGCTAACATGCAGGGGTGTGCCGAGGCGAGGTGAGTTATGTGTGGTGCCTGTTTAGGCTTCCTCCGAGACGAATGTGTGTCCTAGTCGAGGCTTAGGGTTTTGACTCGCTGAGATTTATCTCACCCCGTTGTGGTTAAACATTTTTAGGGTCATAGCATGGAGATCTGCTGAGTGCAGATGTGGTGGGCGCGAGATGCGACACCTTTTGGCTGGCCCTATGGTTAGTGAAGTTTAGGTTAACCCTAGTCCTTGAAGGTTTTTAAGAGGGTCAATAAGAAGTGGCTGTGGAAAGGCTTGTAAGTATTAAACTTCATAAGGTTAACAGTTGATAATCGAATATGTTGTTTTCGACAATGTTTGCTGTGTTTTTAATATCTCTATGTTTGTTTGTTGGTTGGGGGTTTATTTAATTCTCTTCCGCATGCGTTTAATTGAAAGATAAAAAGAATGGGTCGGCGACACGTCCTGGGACATTGCATTTTTAATCAACCGTCGAGGGATGTGCACGCGCTCGGGATTTGGGGCATGACAAGATTACTAGCGGCGACAGCGGTCGGCAATGTTCACTGGAGGAAGAAGAAGAAAGAAGGAGAAAAGAGAAAAAAGAAAAAAATTGGACTTGATTTTGAAATTCGAGCGTGCATTTACATAAGGTAAGAACCCAACATGTTTAATTTATTGAAGGAAATGGAATTTGCAATTTGATCTTGTATAGTTGGTGATCCCAGGGTCAAGATACAAGTATCAAATCAAGGTAAATGTTATAAGTAGTCTTTGGACTCTTGCCCAAAATCGCAAATCATCTTCGTACCTTTTAAAAAGTTACACAAGTTGACCTTTGATCTTTTTCTTTATTTTTTCCAACTAATTGTTGATGACATCGATTATCGAAGGGTAGATATGGCCACTAAAGCCGACGTGTATTAGATGAACAAAAAAAAAAAAATTAAAAGCAATCCTAGCCCCGCCAACATCACAACACCGCTTGCCACCATCTCGCAATGCCGACTCAAGCTCAATCGCCCATTGCTTCCACAAACTTTAACTTCAACTCAGGTGGCCACGGCAGCCATGGCCACTTGGGCTTCAAGCTTGAGATGTAGTAGCCACAGAGGCCATCAGACTCTAGTTGGCACTTCGGATCAAATCCTTCCAATTTTACAAACTTTCTAATCAAGCCCTCCAATACACTAATTAACTATACACCGATGTGTCCACAGGCGTTTGATACCATAATTGGAAATCGAAATCCAAAAATCATGGATGGCAAATTGAAAATCAAATCCTAAGATGTAGTCAATTCTACACAATCATCTTTTCTTGACATAAAATTAGGAAATATGCAAAATAACCAAAATTTGAGTAAAATCCATGATTAGATAAAAATATATCTTATTTCCAGGTCTCTGTTTGGCATAACATATAATTTTATAGCACATTATCCTTCTTAAATGTTGTGACATATATATATGTATGTATATATGTATATATATGTATAGAGTTAGTAGATTTAGTGATAAATTGATCAAAGCACATTATATTCAATATTTCATCGTATGAAATTAAAAAAAGATTGATCTCATGTCAATTAGGAAATAAAATGGCAAGAGTTCATTTCCTTTCTTTTCTCCAAATTTAGCGTCCAATTACATAAGGTAAGGATCCCAACATGTTTATTTTATCGAAGGAAATGGAATTTGCAATATGATCTTCATATAGTTGGTGGAACCCAGTTGGGACCTAGAAGAGTGGACTGGAGAAGTCTAGATCAAGAAATTGAACGGCGGATAGATCTTCCTAAGCATCAGTTTTAGCAGGCCTCCAAGATCAGCAGCCCGAAAATGAAAAATATATAAATATAGCCAGAGCAGGTTTCGAGAAGTCTAGTCACAAGGCCAGATTGAACACCCATCAATAGCCGCGAAGCCAAAACTTAAACTGACAAGCTTCCAAATTAGTGACTATGTTCTCTAAATCTTGGCAAAAAAGAGAGAAGAAAACAGTAAGGATGAGAAATAAATAATTGTACGCGATCATCTAAAGTTGAGAATCCTAGTTAAGTTAAGATCCGTCGAAAATAAATGTTTTGGGAATTATTACAGTGGATCACAAATTCCACCTGCAAAACCTCAATAAGCCTTTCGTAAGAGAAAATTGTCTAAGAAATTTTAAACTTATTGTACTTTTGTCAATTCCGGCATAAACATTTTAATTTTGCCAATTTAGTCATATATCTTTTTAGTTCTTGTCAATCGAGTCAATCTGACCAGTTTTGACAAGAAATTATTGACATAATCGGTCGGTGTTGATGTGGCACTTTTTAATAAGTTTTTTGAATTTTGAATTTTTTTTCTTGTTGTTGTTGTTGTTTTTTTTTTTTTTTGGTGGGTTTGGGGTTAGGACCAACAAGGGTTGCCGGCGAGGGTCGGCCGATAATCCTCGCCGGCCCTAACCCCAAATTCAAACCCAAAAAAAAAAGTAAAAAAGGAAAAAAATATTCAAAAAAATTATTAAAAAGTACCACATCAGCGTCGACCGACCACATCAGCAATTTTCGGCTAAAATTGGCAAGATGAACTCAATTGACAAGAATTGAAAAGGTCTAAAATTGAATTGGCAAAATTGAAAGATTTAAAACTGAATTGACAAAAATATAATAGGTTTAGGACTTTTTGGATAATTTTCCACCATTCATAAGTATCTCAATTACACCTCTTGAACCAGCCAAAACATCTCTTGATCAAACGCTGACTCACAAACCTCGATCCAGTACATACTACAGCTGACTAAGTTGAATTTATTGATAGATCTGCACTTGAATTCAACTCGCTATACTTAATAGCTCATCCATACAGCGATCGAAAGGAAAATGTAGAACTGATCTTAACCAAGTCAAGTTAGTGTCGATACTTGCTTGTTTCTGCGACAGGCAACATCAAAGGCCTTCAACCAGGTAAGATTAATGTTACGTTGTCACTGTTCACTGATAATATGCAACAGGCGGTATTAGGAACTTTCAGCCCAACAAAATCACGAAAAAAACAAATGGAAATACAAAGCGTGCAGGAACCTTGGAAGAGAACAATCAAACGAACCTTGTCATCGTCTAGTTCGTGGAAATGAGGAGAGTGATCCTCTTCTTGCACGTGAGGATCACGTGGCCAACCTCCCTCGGTGACAAATTGCTTATGTGCAATTCGAAGTCTCGATTACCACGTCTGAAACTCGAAACTGTGCAACATGTCACCGCTGCCGGCCCCACTATCAAAGTTGGCATCTTTGAGGTTCATGTCGAGCACGGGGTAGAGGTTCTTGATGACCTAGATCCTCTAGTCGAAGCTTGGGTCGAGCAACACCTGGAAGATCTTCGAGGCGCACATGTGGTCTTTGCCAGAGCAGAAGGGGCACCGCCGGCGATGGTCGGAGGTAGTGGCAGGGTTAGCGGTGAGAATGGTTTTAGGAACCTGGAACCTAAAAAGTAATTCGGTGAGAACTTGTAGGTTCCCGGCTCCAAGGTATGCAAGGTAGGTTCCAGTTCCCAAAAATGGAGGAACCTATTTTGAGCAAGTTCTTCGTTGGAATAACATGGAATCTAGAACCCATAACTTAGAATCTAGAAGAATTTTTTATGTTTTTCTTGTTTATGTCTTCGCACGATCTTGCAATATTCCATACTGTTCAATAACGAGTGTATAATTTGAAAACACTAGTTTGAGCTTCCATCTTATGAAAAAGACTTTTAATTTATTAATATTCATATTTTTCATGTGTCTAAATATAAGTTATGGTCAATGAATTGTAACAACAGGTGATGGACATTAAAGGTTTTAACTCACTACAATTATTTAATTAATAATATAGATGAAACTGTGGTAGACCATGGAACCGACCCTGTAACATGTGATAAGAAAGGTTCTAAGTTCTAGCAAGATAGATTTCAAGTTCCATAAAATGAGGAATTTATTCTAAATATTAGATTCCATATTTTAGGTAAAAACTATATGAATTTGGAACCATACACCTCTGAGTAGGGGCTTTGGACTTGAAATCGGAAGGCCATTTGGCCCTCGCTAGCGAGAAAAACACCCACCTCCCCATGATCGCATCCTTCCTCATTGTAGGAGTCGGTTTAGCAAAGCCACGATCGGTCATTTTCACCGCTTGTAATGTCTGCTTGGCAACTAGAAATGGTGGGGAGTGTTGCCGAGGATCGTTGACCGTCTTGTACACTGACTTTAGTGGAAAAACTGGGCTGGATTTCGGTAAAAAAGGTGCTCAGCATGATTCGAGATTTTTTTTTTTGTGCCGTGAGCGCAATCCAATTTATTCGATTCTCATGTATGCATGTTAAGTATTGGGGGAATGGTAATTATGCCTAGCCTAAAAAAGACCCGGCTCGATGAGAACTGAGGAGAAAATATCGGGTCTTCTCGATTCGAACTTGGATGAATAAGTTCTTACTTCTTATATAATATTAAGAAATGAGTACGATAGAGCTTTAAAACCAAGGGTACCCGTGGATCCCTGATTGTTAAGGGTTTCTACCACAAAGGAGGAACTTTAGAGCTCCACTAAGGGCTGCCCTACTCGTCATACCATTGGCGGCGAGTGCATTCCTTATTTCAAGTTATTTTGAGGTGCCGTGTATCTTTTTTATACTGAGAATAAGGGAATATCCTGTCGTTGTTTGTCGTTGTTTAACGTCAGAGATCTATAGTAGGACCTTGACAAAATAGTTAAAGGTCAGTCAAAAATTAAAAGGGAACATTGGTGCAAGGATGATGTTTATAAACCAACAAGGTAGTCTTTATTTATAATGTGGAACATCACTTGACAAGGGAAACGAAACTTGAGAATCCCAGTGAAAAGCTATCCCATCTTCATCACTCACTCTAGCTCCTTTGCTATTTCTTTGGGTCTTTTCCTGAAATGACAACATGAGCACCAAACACCCATAAAGTCTCAATCGAAAAATCATTTATCATGTCAAAGTTAATGCTGCCAAGGAAGAATTCAGGTCGACCAACATGGTTAGGTGGCTAAGATTTGTACCATGCCACCACGAATCAACTCTAGGAAAGATTTTTTTTTGTTTTGTTTTTTTTTTTTTTTTTTTTTTTTTTTTTTGCAATGGTAAGAGAGACCCTTACTGAGAGAGGATGATGAGCGGTAGCGAGCATGTCCCTTTAGCTCATGTCCCTGCCTGGGTTGAGCTTGTTCCTGACTTGGTTGAGCGTCTTTATCGTCAACCTGACGAGGCGCATCCTCACTCACTCTCTCTAATTCATCGGCCTGAGGACGGCAGACAAACTGCTCAACTCTAGGGGGCGCATCCTCATGCACTTCCTCTATTTCATTGGTCTGAGGATTGTATTCAAGCCGTGTTCTTGTGCGGGCTTTGGATTTGGAAGAAGATTTGTCTGCCATCTTTCTCTTTATTCTCTTTAATTGTAATTCACCAATTGGAATGTCTATATATATACACACGCATCATGTTTATTTCTAAGCTTGACAATGGAGTATTTATGCGATTGATCCCGTAATAGCAAATCGAAATCCCAAATTTATGGATAGCAAATGGAAATGAAATCGTAAGATATTCTGAAATCTAAACAATCAATCTTTTCCTAATATAAAATTAGGAAATATGCAAAATAATCAAATTTTGAGTGAAATTCATGATGACATAAAAAGATATCTTATTTTCGGGTCTTGTTTAGAAGAATATACGATAGCACATTGTATTTCGTAAGTATTGGGACTTTAAAGCATAATTAAAAGGATTATGTGCCATATCATCTAGTATTGATATGTAAGATGCGAAGAACGATTTATACTACAACGGAACCATAACAATAAAATATGCACTAAGAATTTGCATAAAGCCTACTCTATTTGATGCATATAATTTGGATCTTGAATCATAAGATATTCATTAAGTATGATTGATCTCATATCAGTTAGGAAATAATTGTAAGAATACATTTCCTTTCTTTTCTCCCATTTGAGCGGGCATTTACATATAGGAACGGATCCCAACATGTTTAATTTATCGAAGGAGATGAAATTTGTAATTTGATCTTATATAGTTAGTGATCCAAATTAATGTGAAAAGGCATAAGTAGTCTTTGGTCTCATACTTTTTAAAAAATTACACTAGTCGTCCTTTGATTTATCTCTTGGCTTTTTTCCGATCAGTTGTTGTCATCATCGTTATCGAAAGGTTGATATGGCCACTAAAGCCAACGTGTATTAGATGAACACAAAAAATAAATTAAAAGATCAAAACAAAAAATAAAGAAAATTAAAATTAAAAAATTAAGAGCAACCCGAGCGTTGTCAACATAGACAATACCGCTCACCATTGTCTTGCAAAGCCAGCTCAATCTTGATCAACCATTGTTGACCCAAGCTTCAACTTCAAGCTTGTTGCCATGGCAACCATGGTCACCGTGGCTTCGAGCTCGAGATGCGGTAGCCATGGAAGCTATGAGAGTCCAGTCAACAATCTTGATCAAATCCTTCCAGTTTCACAAACTTTCTAGTCAAGTCTCTCCAATATTGAATTCAGCCTAATCAACTAATCTAATGGTACAACGACATGTACTCATGGGCGTTCATATTGGGTAAATCTTTCTGTACACTTCCATGTGGGCATGTGCATGTTCTAACTATCTATACTTGTGTGTCTTCCGATGACACCTCAGTCGAGTTTAGTTGGATTAGAAAATTTATAAAATAAAACGAGGATGATTAGACAAACTAAAACTATAGGGACTTGATCAAAAAAGGGTAAAAGCTATAAACCAAGCACTTTTGGAAACTATTTGCTCTCCAATGGAAACCCAGCTAATCTAATGGTACAACAACTGGAAGGAACATGTAAAACTAATCTTAACCAAGTCAAGTTAGTGTTGGTACTTGCCGATACTCTGAGACAGACAATATCAAAGGCCTTAAACAAGTCAGATTAGTGTTACTTTGTCGTTGCTCGCTATTAGTATGCAACGGGCGGTATTAGGGACTTTAAGCCCAACAAAGTCACAGGAAAAAAATGTCAGATTTACAAGCGCGCAGGAACATTCGAAGGAAACAATCTGACCAACCTTGTTATCATCTAGTTCATGGAAATGAGGAGAATGATCCCTCGGCACAATCCATATCTCAAAAGGGGAAGAGGCCGCAAACGGAACAAATGAAACGAAATGAGCCGACTCATCAATCAAAAGTTCATTCGATGGGACTTCACAGAGACAACACTTCCCTGTCTGATCGAAATGCTCCCTCAGGCACTCGATCCGAGCCGAAACATTGGCTGTGAGAATGACCTAGAGATGCCCCAGCCGACGCCCCATTGTCACACCCCGATTCTCGAATGTGTGCCCATCCCTCAGTGGTCAATAAAATTTTGCAACTTCCTAGAACAAGTCGCCAACATTTTCTTTTTATTGTACATGCGGAAGCGAATAACAAATCCCATGATAGTAATCATCTCGGGATAGAAAAGCGGGACAATAGATTCACAAACAAAACATGCTGTTATAAACCGAGTCATATACAAGAGTTTATACCCAAAAGATTTCAAAAGATCGACTCTCAAAAGAAACTGTTCTATTTGACCTACACTTCAGATTACCTTAGCTCGGCTCCAGATCTTCCACTCTATGGTCCTAAAAAGTTAAACCCTTGACGGGGTGAGATATAAATCTCAGCGAGTTCACACTCTAAACCCCAATAATGAGGGTAATACGCCTAGAGCGCCCTAACCACACAATCATACAACCACAGAGACTTACCTAGTCTCATATCCTACCTGCAGGTCAGTACAGTTCATATCACACCCATATGCATACAACAAATTCACACATCAATTGGAACATCTAAATCAATCACTGCTCACACAAGCAAGAATTACTGACACACATCAATCCATCAATTCAATCAACATGCGTTCCAATTAATTATTACTACTCGCACAGGTAGTTTTACCCGACGCACGCCGGTCCTCTATCCACCGACACACGCCGGGGATAGGTGACATCCACCAACACACATTGGGGACGGTAATATCCACCGACACACGCTGAGGACGGGTTCTCTTAACTAGCACATGATCATTCAATTTCGGCCAATGACATTGTGCTTTGCACTCACATGCCTCAATTAAGATAACGATCTTGGCATATTTTCTTCTTATTAAAAACATCCGGTGAAAATATCGTGTGTGGGTACACAGTTAGATTGAACCCAAAAATTTGATATCTTCATTTTTAAATCTCATTGTTTTATATAGCATATAAAACATTTTCGGTGTTAAAACCCGACACTCGGGATTTTCTAAATAAATATTAGAAATTCACAAATTTGTGAATAAACAACCAAAATTCCAATCAGCACTCAATTTGCACAAATTAACACTCAATTGCAAAAATTAACTGTGGCACCCCCTCGGCACGCTCCCTGATCCGTTAGGGTCGCCACAGGTACTTATCTCTTATCCTAATACATACCAGTCTAATAACTTTTAATTAAAGTGGAACCATAGTTCATAGGGGTTGATCAATAAAATTCTTCTCCCATTTTCCTTTGAAAAGGTCCCAACGCAGCTCATCAACGGAAGCATAAACGAGTCTCACCATCCCTTACTCCAACAACAATAATGCAATGCACACCAACTACGCACCAAATGAAAACACAAAGCCGAGTCACTTTTATTTACATTTTCAAGATGGACATCTTAGGTCGTTACAGCAAAAGGCCAAGATTTTTAACTATACTTGGCTATAACTTAAAAGAGAATTCGACCCTACATCAGACACATACACCCCTCCATCAACGAGTGTCGGCTATCCAAAAAGTGTCAGCTCCCACCAATCATACGTGCCATCACACCCAACCCAGTGCATCGGGCGACGGCGGCAGTAGCATCCCTAACATCACCCCATCGCGTCGAACGTAAACAGATAGAAACTCTTGGATAACAGGGCCATCAGCAGAACCCACATCGTACATAACCAAGACACGGACTCGAACAAACACCAGACCAGGTACACTAACACAGGAATGCTCCGTGCACTCCACATCAACGTCAGTAGGTATGCCATAGAAGGTACTACGCACGACTGGTGATAAAGGCATATTTCTAATCTGAAATGTTAATCCCCAAAGGGTGAGTACAACCACTCAGCAATAAAGATTCACCAAACTACACAATGCTTCAAACAGAACAATCAAGGTATCATAAATAAAGCACATATCGTTTATGCATTCGAGCATACCTCACCTTACAGCCATGCATATATTATACATGCATTTGAGCATACCTCACCTTACGGCCATGCATATATCACCATACAACATGCATATGCCACCATGCACTTGTACTTATATCATCAACAGCCATGCATATTCCACCATGCACTTGTAAATATGTCATCAAGCAGCCACGCATATTCCACCATGCAACGTGCATATACCATGCACTTGTACATGTCATCAAATAGCCACGCATATTCCACCATCCAACGTGCATATACCACCATGCACTTGTACATATGTCGTCAAGCAGCCATGCATATTCCATAATGCAACGTGCATATACCACCATGCACTTGATTCAATTTTCATAAGAGGATCTCATTTTCATCTTTCTTCCCGAGGATCAGTGTTTGCATCCCACAATTTATCACTCGCATCCAACCTGGCATGGCGAGGAGCCTCCGGCACACACCTCCGGGCATCTGGCACACACACTCCGAGCATCTCGTACCCCAACTGGCATCACGAGGAATCCCCCCGGCACACACCTCCAGGGCTTCTGGCACACACCTCCGGGCATCCCACCACTCCCAGGGCATCTGGCACACACACTCTGGGCATCTGACACCCACACTTTGGGCATCCCGACACTCCCGGGGCATCGTCGGCTCACACCCCCGACGATATCATCATTATCATAATTTATATTCACACATGTATCTCAATTTCAACATGGCATTTAATGCAACAATATCAAAGGTCTCAACCAGTTTTTGATGTCATATAATATGCCATATGTCACCACATATGCAGCATAATCAACCACTCAAGACATTATATCACATGGAGCAATTTCATTTATTTTTGAAAATACAGCAATTTCGGATAGAAACAGATTGCACTCATTTGGTCATAATTCTAGAAAAATTAGTAAACAACCTTAATAAATTCTAAACATTTGACATGTTATATACAATATCTAGAGGAAAATATTCTGTGAAGAACACCATATCAAAAGAACATCATACAATTCGGTACAGTCCACACATCACAGTCTTTATAATTTCGGAATATTGCCATACATAATTTTATTCACAAATTCAGTAAAAATCCTAAGTCAACTCCAAAAATTCTGAAATTTATATATGTTATATAATAAATCCATAAGTAAATATTTCATGAAGAACTCGAAACCAGATTCGTGATAGATTAAAAACTATAATAACCATAACCGTCTATAACCCTCAGCACCGAATTCCAGTTCTAACCGTTTTGAATAAAGATTGTTTCGCCAACCTAAACTCATCCATTTCCTCTAAATTTTTATTATGTTACTCCTTAACATGTCATCTTCAACTTTAATTCAGAACACGAGATCGAATTTCAATTGGAGAATTTTATAAAATTCCCAGAATCATACTAGGTCAGCATTACGATTTCCAGATCTGAATTTTTCAAGGAAAAATAGTTTCACCGGTCTATACTTGTTCATTTCTTCTGAAATTTTTATATGTTACTCTCCAAGAAGTTCTCTACAACTTTCATCAGGAAGTTGAAATGAAATTCCAACTAAAAAGTCGCATGCAGCTCACAAATTCATCAAAGATCGGACTGCCTTTCTAGAAAACAGAATACAAGGCTACCATATTTTTCCCTAGAGCTTCGAATTTCTTCACTTCTACCACAACCAAAGTTTACCATTCATCACACACATCATACAGCAAGTAAAGGGTAGGTTTATGGACTCTACTTGCCTCAAATCTGAGCACAACACAGCAAGCAAAGATGGCGGGGCAAGGCGGGACTCTGCGGCTCGACAGTGGCGACGAACGGCAGCGAACGGCCTCCCTCTTCCCCTTGTTCTCTCGCTCGCTCGCTCTCTCCCTTTCTCTCTTCCTCTCTTTCTCTCGGACGGTCACTCTCTCTCTCTCTCTCTCTCTCTCTCTCTCTCTCTCTCTCTCTCTCTCTCTCTCTCGTGCAACACCCCCCTTGCTCAATCCGCCCCTTCTTCTTTTCTTCCCCCTCATGATTAGCATGTAATCATTACTTTGCATGCAAGATGACACGCGGCAAGTCCCCTAAGCCACTTGTTAATTGCCATGCAAGAGGACGGGCTGGTTGGGCCGGGCTCTCCCTTTCGGTCGACAGCCCATTGGGCTCTTTGGGCTAGTCGGACGGTAGCCCTTTTCCTTTGGGCTTCGCAGGCCAGGCCAAAAGGGCCAAATGGTGGGGCTGGTCTTAGGCCTAAAAATTCAACCTACTCTTCTCTAATTTTTCCTTTTTAATTATCACCTAATTACCCATCACATAATTACATAATTACACTTATTCGCTTGGCCATAAAACTTGCAATATAAATTAATAAATTCCAACCCATAAACCACATAGCGAAGAATAGAATTTTCTTTCCCATCAAATAATTATCCATTGAAAAGTTTGGCCTTAATCTTATTGCAAATCATGGATCAAAGCACATCTAAAGATTGACATGAAATTCTAGGATGCCACAATTCTCCCCTCCTTAGAGAATTTCATCCTCGAAATTAGACATCACTTATGCCTCTTGAAACAATTAGGGGTACTTTTCCTTCATCGATTCTTCACTCTCCCATGTGGCTTCCTCTACACCATGATGTCGCCATAATATCTTTACCAACGGGATTTTCTTGGTCCTAAGAATTTGCTCCTTTCGATCCAGCACTCGCACAGGTTCTTCGATGTATCTCACTTTCTCGTCCACTTTGATGGCTTCATGATCGAGTATGTGACTAGGATCCAGCTGGTACTTTCTCAGCATTGACACATGAAACACATCATGTAAATTTCCCAATTTATGAGGCAGCGCCAAACGATAAGCTACTTTTCCTATCCTCTCAAGTATCTCAAAGAGTCCAACAAATCTGGGACCTAGCTTTCCTTTCATTCCAAATCGTGATATTCCTTTCATTGGAGATACTTTAAGAAATACGTGATCTCCCACACTAAACTCCAAAGGCCTCCTACACCTATCTACGTAGTCTCTTTGTCGGTTTTGGGCTGTCTTAAGTCTTTTCCTAATTATCTCAACCGCTTCTGTAGTAACTTGCACTAACTCGGGTCCTGACAGTTTTCTTTCACTTATCTCATTCCAACAAACAGGGGTCCCGCACCTTCTTCTATACAATGCTTCATACGGAGCCATGCCTATACTTTTCTAAAAACTATTGTTATAGGCGAACTCTATCAGGTGCAAATTTTCATCCCAATTTCCTCTAAAGTCAATAACACAGGCTCTTAGCATATCTTCTAGAGTCTGGATCACTCTTTCTGCTTGTTCATCTATTTGAGGATGAAAGGCAGTACTAAATTGAAGCTTTGTCCCAAAGGCATTTTGGAGACTTCGCCAAAAATTTGAGGTAAACCTAGAGTCTCGATCAAAGATGATCATTACAAGAATACCATGTAAGCATATTACCTGGCTTACATATATCTCAGCAAGTTTATTCATTGAATAGTTTATGCAGACCGCAAGGAAATGGGCAGATTTAGTCAAGTGATCCACTATCACCCAAATTGAATCGTGACCATTTGATGTCCTCGGCAGTCCTTGCACAAAGTCCATATTACATGCTCCCATTTCCATTCTGGTATGTCTAACGGTCTCAATAGTCCTGTAGGTTTGCGATGTTCCGCCTTCACTTGTTGGCACATTAAACATTGAGAAACGTGTTTAGCTGTATTTGCCTTCATGCCATTCCACCAAAATTGCTGACGTAAATTCCTGTACATCTTTGTACTACCTGAATGAATACTCTAATTACTTCTATGTGCTTCCGACAGAATTTCCTTCTTCACTTCTTCATTGTCGGGAACACAGAGGCGTCCTTGGCATCTTACCACTCCATCTTCAGAGACTTGAAATTCTGGTCTTTTTCCTAAAGATATTGCATTTTTCACTTTCATAATTTCCGGGTCAGACTCTTGCGGGATCTTAACTTTCTGTATAATTTCGGGTTCAATTCTTAATGCAGTAAGCATACCGGTAAGGCGATCCACTTTTAATTCAAACTTTGAGTCTGCTATAGACTTTAATAGGTTCCATTCTGCCATTCTTAAACTGGCCATCTCCATAGCTGACTTATGACTAAGGGCATCTGCTACCTTATTCGCCTTCCCTAAATGGTACCGTATTTCACAATCATAATCCTTCAACAATTCCATCCACCTCCTTTGTCTCATGTTCAATTCCTTTTGTGAAAATAGATATTTTAGGCTCTTATGATCTATATAGATCTCAAACTTTTCTCCATACAGATAGTGTCTCCATATCTTCGAAGACACTACTGCTGCCAATTCTAAATCATGCATTGGGTAGTTCAGTTCATGAGGTTTCAATTGTCTAGATGCATAGGCTATGACCTTGCCATGTTGCATCAAAACACATCCCAATCCTTTGTGAGATGCATCACTATACACTGTAAAACCATCAGACCTAGATGATATAGTCAGGATTGGAGCTGTGGTCAATATTCTTTTAAGTTCCTGAAAGCTCCTTTCACATTCTCTACTCCATTCAAACTTTACACTTCCGAGTTAATTTCGTTAAGGGGCCTTCCAGTCATGAAAACCCTTCAATAAATCTTCTATAATAACTTGCTAGTCCTAAGAAACTCTGTATTTCAGTTGGTGATGTCGGTCTCAGTCAATTTATTACCATCTCAACTTTCGCCAGGTTCACTGCAATTCCTCCTCCTGACACTACGTGTCCCAAAAATATTATCCGGTCCAGCCAAAATTCACACTTGCTAAATTTGGCATACAGCTTATGATCTCTCAGAGTTTGCAAAACTATCCTCAAGTGTTGCTCGTGCTCTTCAGGTCCTCTAGAATATACCAGGATATCATCAATGAAGACAATCACAAACTAATCCAAATAAGGCTTAAATACCCTATTCATTAGATCCATGAATGCGGCCGGTGCATTCGTCAATCCAAAAGGCATGACTAGGAACTCGTAATGTCCATAGCGAGTCCTAAATGCAGACTTAGGAATGTCTTCTTTCTTAATCCTTAACTGATGGTATCCCGATCTCAGGTCAATCTTAGAAAAGACCGAACTTCCTTGTAGTTGGTCAAATAGATCATCAATTCTAGGCAAGGGATATTTATTCTTAATGGTCACTTGATTCAGTTGCCTATAGTCAATACATAAACGCATCGACCCATCCTTCTTTTTCACAAACAAGGCTAGTGCACCCTAAGAAGAAGTACTTGGCCTAATGAATCCTTTATCAAGCAACTCTTGTAGTTGCACCTTCAATTCCTTCAGTTCCATTAAGGCCATCCTATACGGGACTTTCGATATTGATCCTGTTTTGGGCATTAGTTCAATTTCAAACTCAATTTCTCGTTCCGGCGGTAATCCAAACAACTCCTCAGGAAATACATCTTGAAATTTGCTAACTACTCGGATTTCATCGAGCTTAGACTCTTCCTTAGTATAATCCTTAACCACTACCAGGTACCCTTGACATCCTTCGTCAAGTAATGAACGGGCCTCTATTGTTGAAATAAGTGCTATAGATAGGTTGGTCTGACCTCCGAAAAATTCACAACTAGACTGGTCAGGTAAAACAAATTGGATCACTTTCCTATAACAATCCATTTTGGCTTGATACTTATGAAGCCAATCCATTCCTATGATATTATCAAAATCATACATAGTCATTACGACTAGGTCTATTTCCATACCCTTTCCTCTTATTGTTATCTTACACTTTCCACACACCAGCGTAGACAATACCATATTCTTTAAATGTGTAGAAACACAAAGAGACGTCTCAAGAGACATAGTTTCTATTTCATTCAACTGTTTATACCTTTCAAACACAAAAGAATGTGTAGCACCCGAATCAAAAAATGCATATGCCTTCTTGCCATTTATGAAAGTCGTACCTGATATAACATTTTTGGAAGCTTCTGCTTTCTCTTGGGTGACCGCATACACCCTTCCTTGTGCCAGTGGCCTTTGAGGATTCCTTGGTAAGTTTGGTCTAACAGCACTTTGCTATCCCTGTCACACCGAGCCAACACTCAGCTGCGACCTCTCTCGTGTACAATCCTTCTTAAGGTGCCCTACCTGTCCACAACCATAGCACTTCAGCCGTCCATTACAAGGTCCTGGGCCATGTCGCCCATCACACCTTCAACAATCTTCATTCTGATAGGATGCTTTTCCCAGATTCAGGCCATCCCTGGCCTTTCCAAAATTCCCGAAATTAGTCTTCTTCTTAGATTCCCGGGTCTGACCTTGACTTGTATAGGGTCTCTTACCCCGTCTGATATCACCAAAAGTCGGTTGGCTCTTATACTCTGATTGTTCTCTTACCAATTCCTGCTCCACCAACTGTGCCATTTCATAAATCTCATTATAATCTCTAATATTCGAAGGCACCAGTTGTTTCCTGATATCAGTTCTCAACCCTTTCATAAATTTCTTAGCTTTTTCTTCTCGATCTTCAATCAGCTTGGGAGCATACCTAGACAATTTAGAAAATTTTGCCTCATACTGATCAACTGTCATCTCCCTTTGTTCCAATTGAACAAATTCGGTGATCTTCTTATCCTTAGCACAATCAGAGAAATACTTCATATTAAAAGCTCTAACAAACTCATCCCAATTAATATTAGTACATGGTGGAAAGATCGTATCCCTCGAAGCTCTCTACCAAAACTTTGCATTTCCTTCTAGCTAGTACTCTGCCAAAACTATTTTCTCAACATCACTGCAGTCCAACAACCGGAAAATATGTTCTATCCCATCAATCCAATGTTCCACCTCCTCAGGACTTCCCATTCCATTAAACTTAGGTGGCTTCAGCTTCAGAAATTGCTCCATCAGTCCTTGAGGGCGACGTTCCACTCTAGGTTGTTGCTACGCTTGCCTTTCCATCAGATTTCCAATATTGGCCAATGCCTGCAGGATATCTTCCATTCGGGGTTCAGCCCTTGCAGCAAAGGCTTTAGCCCTCGACGGATGAGCACTTCCAGCTCGCATCATGACTTTCCTGCAGTTTCGAAATATTGCCTTAGGAATAATATGTAACTCAATGTCTCCAATTAAAAGCAACTATAACTCTATAAGTAACATAAACATGTTACTGGCACCTAAAGACAACTCATAATAAACTACTAGGGATCTACGAGTGATTACCCATCACCCATTATTCAAAGTTAATCAATTATTCCACTTAATATCCTATGGTGTGCATTGTCATCATATTCCTCAATTTCCGAATGAGGCTCCTCATCACTCCACATATAACCTTTCGCGTTGATACCACCCGTTGTGGCACCCCTTAGGCACGCTCCCCGATCCGTTAGGGTCGCCATAGGTACTTATCTCTTATCCTAATACATACCTGTCTAATAACTTTTAATTAAAGTGGAACCATAGTTCATAGGGGTTGATCAATAAAATTCTTCTCCCATTTTCCTTTGAAAAGGTCCTAACGCAGCTCATCAACGGAAGCATAAACGAGTCTCACCATCCCTTACTCCAACAACAATAATGCAATGCACACCAACTACGCACCAAATGAAAACACAAAGCCGAGTCACTTTTATTTACATTTTCAAGATGGACATCTCGGGTCGGTATAGCAAAAGGCCAAGATTTTTAACTATACTTGGCTATAACTCAAAAGAGAATTCAACCCTACATCAAACATGTACACCCCTCCATCAACGAGTGTCGGCTATCCAAAAAGTGTCAGCTCCCACCAGTCATACGTGCCATCACACCTAACCCGATGCATCGGGCGGCAGCGGCGACAACATCCCTAGCATCACCCATCGCGTCGAACGTGAAAAGACAGAAACTCTTGGATAACAGGGCCATCAGTAGAACCCACATCATACATCACCAAGACACAGACTCGGACAAACACCAAAACAGGTACACTAACACAGGAATGCTCCGTGCACTCCATATCAACATCAGTTGGTATGCCATAGAAGGTACCACGCACGACTGGTGACATAGGCATCTTTCTAATTTGAAATGTTAATCCCCAAATGGGTTAGTACAACCACTCAGCAGTAAAGATCTACCAAACTACACAATGCATCAGACAAAACAATCAATGTATCATGAATAAAGCACATATCATTCATGCATTCGAGCATACCTCACCTTATAGCCATGCATATATTATACATGCATTCGAGCATACCTCACCTTACGGCCATGCATATATTATACATGCATCGAGCATACCTCACCTTACGGCCATGCATATATTATACATGCATCGAGCATACCTCACCTTACGGCCATGCATATATTATACATGCATCGAGCATACCTCACCTTACGGCCATGCATATATTATACATGCATCGAGCATACCTCACCTTACGGCCATGCATATATCACCATACAACATGCATATGCCACCATGCACTTGTACTTATATCATCAACAGCCATGCATATTCCACCTTGCAACGTGCATATACCACCATGCACTTGTACATATGTCATCAAGCAACCACGCATATTCCACCATGCAACGTGCATATACTACTATGCACTTGTACATATGTCCTCAAGCAGCCATGCATATTCCATCATGTAACATGCATATACCACCATGCACTTGATTCAATTTTCATAAGAGGATCTCATTTTCATCTTTCTTCCCGGGGATCAGTGTTTGCATCCCACAATTTATTGCTCGCATCCAACCTGGCATCGCGAGGAGCCTCCGGTACACACCTCCGAGCATCTCGTACCCCAACTGGCATCACGAGGAATCCCCCCCGGCACACACCTCCAAGGCTTCCGGTACACACCTCCAGGCATCCCACCGCTCCTGGGGCATCGTCGGCTCACACCCCCGACGGTATCATCATTATCATAATTTATATTCACACATGTATCTCAATTTCAACATGGCATTTCATACAACAATATCAAAGGTCTCAACCAGCTTTTGATGTCATATAACATGCCATATGTCACCACATATGCAGCATAATCAACCACTCAAGACATTATATCACATGGAGCAATTTCATTTATTTTTGAAAATACAGCAATTTCGGATAGAAACAGATTGCACTCATTTGGTCATAATTCTAGAAAAATTAGTAAACAACCTTAATAAATTCTAAACATTTGACATGTTATATACAATATCTAGAGGAAAATATTCTGTGAAGAACACCATATCAAAAGAACATCATACAATTCGGTACAGTCCACACATCACAGTCTTTATAATTTCGGAATATTGCCATACACAATTTTATTCACAAATTCAGTAAAACTCCTAAGTCAACTCCAAAAATTCTGAAATTTTTATATGTTATATAATAAATCCATAAGTAAATATTTCATGAAGAACTCAAAACCAGATTCGTGATAGATTAAAAACTATAATAACCATAACCGTCTATAACCCTCGGCACCGAATTCCAGTTCTAACCGTTTTGAATAAAGATTGTTTCACCAACCTAAACTCATCCATTTCCTCTAAATTTTTATTATGTTACTCCTTAACATGTCATCTTCAACTTTCATTCAGAACACGAGATCGAATTTCAATTGGAGAATTTTATAAAATTCCCAGAATCATACTAGGTCAGCATTACGATTTCCAGATCTGACTTTTTCAAGGAAAAATAGTTTAACCGGTATATATTTGTTCATTTCTTGAAATTTTTATATGTTACTCTCCAAGAGGTTCTATACAACTTTCATCAAGAAGTCAAAATGAAATTCCAACTAAAAAGTCGCATGCAGCTCACAAATTCATCAAAGGTCGGACTGCCTTTCTATAAAACAAAATACAAGGCTACCATATTTTTCCCTAGAGCTTTGAATTTCTTCACTTCTACCACAACCAAAGTTTACCATTCATCACACACATCATACAGCAAGTAAAGGGTAGGTTTATGGACTCTACTTGCCTCAAATCCGAGCACAACACAGCAAGCAAAGATGGCGGGGGCAAGGCGGGCCTTGGCGGCTCGACGGCGGCGACGAACGGCAGCGAACAGCCTCCCTCTTCCCCTTCTTCTCTCGCTCACTCACTCTCTCCCTTTCTCTCTTCCTCTCTTTCTCTCGGACGGTCACTCTCTCTCTCTCTTTCTCCCCCTTTCTCTCATGCGACACCCCCCTTGCTCAATCCGCCCCTTCTTCTTTTCTTCCCCTTCATGATTAGCATGTAATCATTACTTTGCATGCAAGATGACAGTTGGTAAGTCCCCTAAGCCACTTGTTAATTGCCATGCAAGAGGATGGGCTGGTTGGGCCGGCCTCTCCCTTTCAGTCGACAGCCCATTGGGCTCCTTGGGCCGGTCAGACAGTAGCCCTTTTCCTTTGGGCTTCGCAGACCAGGCCAAAAGGGCTGAATGGTGGGGCTGGTCTTGAGCCTAAAAATTCAACCCACTCTTCTCTATTTTTTTCCCTTTTAATTATCATCTAATTACCCATCATATAATTACCTAATTACACTTATTCACTTGGCCATAAAACTTGCAACATAAATTAATAAATTCCAACCTATAAATTACATAGCCAAGAATAGAATTTTCTTTCCCATCAAATAATTATCCATTGAAAAGCTTGGTCTTAATTTATTGCAAATCATAGATCAAAGCACATCTAAAGATTGACATGAAATTCTAGGATGTCACATTTATCAATAGTTCAGGGACCAAATTGAACCGATCGAAAGTTCATGGACCATATGCACATTAAGTAATACTATAGGGACCATTTGTGACATTTTCCCTACTTTAATCAACGTATAATCCATGGATATATCTAAAAGTTTGAGCTCGTTTGATGATACTCTATAGCAAATGCTCTGTTTTTGTGACCACCAATCCCTGATTCAGTATGGATTAAGTTTACCATTGTCTTTACTTGGTGTATCCATGGTTGGGTCCTGAAATTCTCAAGTAATTTTTCATAACTCCCTACTCTTTGAAGTTGTTGATTCTTCAAGAACATGCAAAAGTCTGACGATACACATGACACAGAATAAGCACATTAGGTGACATGGATTAAGCAAAGAAAAGCATGCTACCCACATCAAATCCTCAATGCATGTGCATCTGATGCAAAAGTTGAACCTGCTAAGGCCAGTACATGGATGTATTTCCAACTCTTAATGGAAGCATCTGCCAAACTTTTCAGAAAGAGCACAGTTCACTGGTTTGCTGATTTTGCATACACTGTCGATAAAACTAACAGTACCTTGATTCGATAAGAAGGAAAGGGGGGTGTGCATTGTTGTTTAGATTGTCTTCCATGTGCTTTCTTGAGTCTTCTCAAAAGAATTACTAGTGTTCTTTGAATCTTCACTCTACCTAAGAATACACATTACAAGTTGGTTTCTATTTCTTCATGTTATTTTTTAGGATTATTTCACAGGTGTTTTAGATCCGATGCAAGCATAAGTTGTTGATTTAATTAGAATGTTCTTTTGCTGTTGAGGCCTAGAGAAAAGCTTAGTTATATGCTGGTTTGATTTGAAATGCAGTAGAGAAAATTTTCGGACAAACGAACAGATTCCTCGACAAAAGCTACTACCAGTGACATCTCAAATGACAGGTATTTCACGTTTTTCGAACATGTTTTCCTCGATTACGTTAGCTCTCCTTAGTTGGTTTTTATGGTATTAACGTCTATCTGAATGATGGATGTGTGGAAATAGATAGGCTCAGCATTTCCCTTTTCCCGCAAGTGCTTTGGATTGTATTAGTCCAGTGTCCCTTTGTGGAAGTAGACTTGACTTTTAGAGAGTAACTTTTTCCATGTGACAGTGGTTGCTTCTGTGAGTTTTCTGGTTACGTTTCCGTGTCCTTTCATCATGTTTATAGTGTTTCTGTTTTCTGTTAGAAAGAGATTTTGCTCGGTCGTTACATGAGGATCTATATTGTACGGAAAGCATCTGAGTGACTAACAAGAATGGTGGTCTAAACAGTGATAACGGGGACTGAGTTGCGAATGATACCATCTGCTTTCTCGCTGTACCAGCAGAAAGCTTTTTGACCAGAAATTGATTATCAGATTAGCTTTTAATGGATCGTGTTGTTGGAGTTGATTGGGTGTGGTGATTGAAGATGCTGCTTCCATTAAAGGATGAGCGTGTGGCTGGAGACTGCATCTTTGTGTTGACTCTGTAAACTGCTGATGGTGATGCTGTTGCGATTCAGGGCGAGTCATCCATGCAAATTAGATATCTACTTTCAAGCACTAAGCCCACTTCAAGGGTGTGTGGAACGTGCGACGGAGTACTGCCCAATTGCCGAAGTGGAAAGTAACATGACATGCATAGGTATAATTGGGTGACCAAAGATGCGTCTTTTACTTCATGTGAATTGTTGGAGAGTAAATATATATGTTGATTAGAGATGTATGACTGTCCCATGAACTGTGAAATGAGGAACAGAACCATTAGGCTCCTCGCTGCTGACAATTAGATGATCAGTATCAGATTTTCCCGTAGCAGTTTGTGGTTGAAATTCTAAATTAGAGGGATTCCACGGATCACTCCGAACATGGACCCCAGCCCCATTACGAACTTGATAACGCATAGCATTTGCTTCGATGCCCTTCCACAAGCAGGAAGCATTTAACTAAGGATGGCGATGGAATTATTTCCTCTCAAATGCTTCCTAAAGATAGCTCCCTGGGCACCTGACCAACGTGCTTGAATTCCACAACTTGGGTCAACAATGCTTCGTTAAAACTGCCCCAAATAACCCAGTTTTCATTTCATTCGTCCAGTGACCCGAGCAGTTACCACATGGACCGGTGATGAAACCCGTGCCTTTACTAAAAATGGCGAGTACATGACCTGCCCAGTAAATTAACATTTTATACAAACAAGACATTTGAGTATGTGAATGGAGTGTTTCCTATAACTATATAAGATTGTGAAAATATAATTTTTGACATGATGAAAAGACAAGGTAAATTAATAACTGCTGTTTTGGGAACAGATTTTCCGTAGTCAGTAGCTTTTACACGGAAGGGGTTTAGCCTGTTCAGGGACAGACAAATCCTGTCTATCTTCACTGCTGAGGGCCTGAGGCCAGTGCTAGAAAGATTCCTTCAGTGTGAGAACATCGGCAAAGCGTTGGAATTCGGAATGAATGCAACAGCTAGTAACCACTCCAAGTGGCAATCACTAACATGAGAAAACCATAAAAATTTGAGGAAGAAAAACGGAAAGAGATCATAGGTCACACTATTAAGAGAAGAAATGGATAATCATTTGATCAAAGCAAGAAGTGAAGCTGACGATCGGTTCTGCAACATTGATTCTAGCCATCTCAAAAATCACTCACCAGTTATCGACCAACTTCATCGATTCATCGTAGAATAGGGCTCTTCATGGGCACTCTTTCCTGGGAATCCATAACGCAAAATGACAGGGCATTCTTTGGTAGAAGATTCTGTCGACCACCATGACGCTCAGAACAAGATAATTTGCTGAGCTATTTGCACCTCCTAAGGATGAATGCTGAGCCAAAAGAACAACGATATCTACGCAAGCCAAAAACGTAAATATGGACCTGTTATAGAACTCGATAATATTCTCTTGTATGTGTCACCTAAAAAACCTTCAAATTGAATCTGTATCTATAAATCCCTTCAATCACAAATTCTTGCAAAATATATTCAAGAATGTTGAATTTTCCACATTCCTCTAAAGAACGGGTTTTCCAGGTACAGTAATTAATGACATAATAGCTATGAAATTTCCGAATTTCATGCGCAAAAAAATAAACATGAAGAGGAAAGAATGAGAAGGGGGTATGGGTATATCTACTCGCTGATTCATTGGCGAGGTCAGCCTCGCCAAATTTGGGGAGGGCTTGCCTTGCATTGCCCAGCGACAACGAGGTGAGCTCGCCATTGGCCGGTCGCCAAAGAAAAGGAAAGAGAGAGACAGAAGAAAAAATAAATAAATTCAAAAAATAAAATATTATTAACAAATTATCGGTCGGCACTAGCCAGCATCCACATTAATAACGGCCAACCTAATTTGGCCAAATGGATTGAATTGACATAATTACAAAAAGTTTATGATTAAATTAACGAAAAAAAAATTACGACTAAATTGAAAAAAAAATACAATATTTTTAGGACTTTTTTGATAATTTTCCCCGCTAAACCAAGCTGCCAAATGTGATATTTGTATTATGTCTCATGTTGTGAAATTTGAATTTGTGATCATGACGGTAACTCAAGTTCCCTCGTTCAATTCGTACCACCTGAATTTCTTCTTCATAGTTAAACGATAAAAGAATTTAGCCTTGATATTTATTTTTTCTTTTCTTTCTTTTTTTGAAATTTAGCCTTGATATTTATTTTTTCTTTTCTTTCTTTTTTTGTCTTTTATTAATTTATATGTTTAAACATTGGAATGAACAAGTAAATAAAAATCTTGAATTGAGTTTCTAGTTGCATACACATTCGGTTTTGCTTTTGCTATTTTAGAGTAAAAAAATGAATTGTTTTCTTCGGGCCAAGTTCAACAAATAATAGAAAAAGTAAATATTTGTATTGAATGGAGATGGGAAGTTAACAATTCATGTATCACCAATTTGCCTAAAAAAAGGTTTCAGGAAATATTGATACGTCAACTTGACTATTTAATGTAAAAATGGAATGTTCTAGTTTAAAAAGGCATGGAAACACTTTCGATTGGCAAGCAAATTAACACATCCGATCAATTATATAAGCTTTAGTATATAGTAACTTACATCTATCTTGAAATAAATACTTTTCTTCAATCCTACTTCTAGTCTGGAGCATCAAAAGCAGGTTAGGATCGATACAATTTGATAACCAAATCATAGATATCAAGGTATAGAAATTACCATGGTAACGGATCAAATAAGTTTCACATACGAAATTCATCTCAACATTCCAGTTTTCTCTTGTGAAGTAAGTTCAGAATCGCATCAATTGATTGTGTATGGTAAAATGGAATTGACGTGGTTGAATGGCTGCACTGAAATCGCAAGTGAACCACTTCATTAACAGTCCACCATTTTTTATTCATCGAAATTCCAAGAATGCAGGAGTGGTTGAGTAAATGAACCAGACACACTGCAATGATATTTCTAAAACCTCGGGGTATACAATTTGGTCCACACACTGTAAATGAATATTTAATTGTTCGAGGTATATGGAGATACAACATCTAACTTAGAAAAGAAGTACAAAAATGACGTGATGAGACTATAATTGGGTATTATTACTTGAGATTCTTGAGTAAGTATTGAAGTGAGTGAACTTTTCTCAAGCACTAAATAAAAGTCTGTTGATATTACTAAGGAAATCAAGTTTTGTAAGCCCTTTTCCCATCTTTATTTTTGGATAACGAATAAGGATTTATAAGTTATCTTAGTAAATTAAACTAGTCTATAAGGTTGTTACCCCTACCATGAATAGATGGGGTAAGGAATGTTTTTTTCTAATTATTCCATGGCAAGATCATAGTTATGGTGAGTGGTGAGTACCACATCAGTTAGAATCATTGCACAAGGTTGTACAATTTCTTAAAAAGTATAGAAGGATAGATAAAATCCAAACATATATAAAAAATAAAAAATAAAGGGTAAATATCCCCTCCGTACTTTTCTCTGCAATCTTAATTTGTACATACAATAATATATTCTAATTCCACACATTAGATTTGTAATCGTGTGAGCTTGCGTTACGCATTTAATTCTTCAACTCACTTTTCCATGAAATTGTTTCACTAAAAATGGGCGTAGTAAAAAACTTTTCACCAAAATTGAACTTCGGTGTCATGTTAAACAAGTTCAATGGTGATTCAGACAAGAATTTAATTGCATAACAATGACGAAAAATGATGAATTTAGAAATAAAAGACTGCAAGTGACAGGAATTTAAAATGAATTAATATTGATAAGAGTACATATGAGGAATCTGTTCTCGATGATCTTCACCCTCAACAGTAATTATACACTACTTTTTATAATCTATATCATATGTAACTTCCTATAGATCAATAGATTAAAATTATCCATCAAACCCATAGATCTTAACCAGTCAATCGCATGAATACAGGCAACAACCATCTCAGTTAGACGAGCTTCAGGTATTCCCACGAGTCACAACAACGATTCCAGCGACTCCTGGATGTTGTAAAAGTGTATTGCCTCCACCTATGTTATAAAACAAGAACATGTCCCCAGAAAATGAGCTGAGAGTTCATCTTCTCATATTAGGTAATCACGATTTGGAGAAAATAAAACAGGTTCAGGATTGAAGACACAGGAATCATGCATCACCCATTCGAGCCTATCAACAAATCCTCACAAGAAAAATTATTTCATTGCCAAGCCAATTCATACACAATTCATTATGTACCTCTTCAGGGCAAAAATTTTCTTCCCCGGTCTTGATCCGAGCTTTCTCGACCAATGACCCTCACCCAACCATGCTCATCGATGAAACTGACATCACCCATGTCAAACCATCAAAGACTGCTAGATTTTCATGCTGGAACTTGATCTCATTATTCAATCATCAGATGAGGACCTCTGGAATTTTCGCGGTGCCAATAAAATCATCACTATCTGTCGTCAATTCAACATGCGGTGCAGGTTTGCCAACTCAGATGGCCCGTGGCCTTTGAACTGAATTGAGATCTGTTCCAACATGAAAATTGGGGGCTGGTAGCGAAAAGGGAAATGTAGGTCATAGAGAGTCATGAACGTCAAACGAGAATAGGTCTCTGTCATCCCTGCATATTGAAAAAAGGACAAAAAAAGGGTAGTATAATGAGCACAGTAGTTTTCAACAGACATTGCTAGCGGGTACTACCAAGTTACCAACTGGCATTGTAGATGATGCAACCCACAGGCTGAGAGAATCTTAGCTCTTAGGAAGAAGTTGCCAGCTTCTTTGATGAGATCAATCGACAGACTTCCTCTGCAATTAATATCTCTTCCACGCAGTCTTTTGCTATCCAGTCCTTTCTCCCTGAGGAAACTCAGAAATAAGCAAAAGTACCACTTGAAGAGCGTAACTTTGAACTTCCACCATGTAAGTGGCTGATGCTCTCCACACATGATGTTCAGTATTTTGATTGCTCGTGAAAGATCACTCTTTGTAGATAACCTGAGAAAGGATATTAGATCAGTGACCATGGCCAGAAGAGTGATCAAAGCGGTGACCTTGTGTTTCTCTATAACCTCAATGGCAGAATTAGCTTCGAACTTGGGTGTTCAGACATGGCAAGCTCCAGACAATAACATCGCCATGGCCAATGTGGCACAAAGGAGCAGTGTGCAAATAAACATGCAAAAATCGAATAAAAAAAATTCTATCGTATTATTACTCTGACTCAAATTGTCTGCAGACCTTCCAAATATGGAAACAATCATTCAAGACTTACTGTGACAATGATTGTAGAATTTCCACTTGCCAATCATGAAGACTATATAAGAGAAGAAATATGGAAAGGGCATACATCATCCCAACTGTAATCACATATGCCTTTTTTTGCCATAGATTTTATGAGCAAAGCTGGATGGCTTATGGAGACTTCAATGGAGACTCCTTTTGGCTTCCCAATAGTCCCTGAAGCCGACAAGCCCAGCACAACTAAACATCTGGAAATAAACACTTGGGATGTTATATCCATAACTACGAACTACCAAAGCCACATTTCTCCAAACTTAGGCGTCAATGTGGCGTATAATTGACACATTGACCCTGCCTATGACAATCACAGAGAGGAAAGAAAATGCATAAATAGAACCTACATCCAAAAGATCTGTTGATTACTGGAATGCAAGACAACCTTTGAACCTAGAAACCAATATCACATAATGTAATCCTCAATTTGAGAAAACATAAAATATTGCCAAGAAAGATGGACAAAGAAGCTTTTCTGGGGAGTCTTAGTAAGAAGTATGGTCAGTAAAAGCAACAGGTGATCAGCCAACAGGAAAGTCATCTATATTTACAGATCCAATACTGTCCACTCTATGGCAAATCTGATATGATTAAAATGTTTTGAGCGGTTAATCAAACCAAAAAACAGCCATTTGGTATCGGTTTGCATGACAGAGACTTTGAAGAAGGTAGTGAAACCTACAGAGTGCCCCTTTTAAATCTCTGTGGGTGTACATGTGTGCTTGCACCATCACATGTCTCTAAATAGGATCTATCACTTCACAGAAGAGTAAAGAACTATCTTTCTCAAAAAATCACCCACTGAAGACTACCAAAAAGAAAAATACTTGTTATTGGCAATAAGAGGAAGTAAAGATTATTTGGAGGTGAAGCATATTATAACAGCACCATCACGAGCCCAGACACAGTCAGTGGTTGAAAAAGAACTTGAAGGAGTTATTGGATGCAGATCCAGCATTCCCATAGTTGATACTAGCTTATGAAAGAAAGGATGGATCAATGATATGAAGAATATCATCATTTTGTACATCGCATGATGAACATTAACTTTTCTCATCCTACAACAACTTCTGACTTCAAGAAAGCAACACACCATTCACATTGCTTGAAAATGGCCAAGAAAGCGAGACCAAAGAAATGTACCATTTAAGAGAAGGTATAGCATCCTTGTGCAGCACAGAATACCAGGCTGATACAGCTCTCATCTGTCACCAATATCACAGGCCTTATGGCTAACATGGCTAACACTCTCAATCTAGCTTAATCGGCACTCTACAATCAAGATTTCAGAATGAATTAACACCGTCAAATACATGTACATATCATAAAACAATCATCATCATGCCATGTAGCGGTTTGCTCCACTTCCTTAATTTTCTGACTGATAAAAGAGAATTAAGGCACTGAGATCTGATAATTTTGGCAACCAAGCTACTGAGATTGGCTAATTTCTCCTCCAACATAAAATGAAGCAGAGACCTGATCATCCTGTCTCTTTTCCACTTCCACATAGTCATGACCCATGGTTACACTTCAACATTGCATCCATGAGCAGGTCAAGTTAAGATTTGAATTGATCATTAAAAATTTAGGGTGGTCTTGCTTGCTACGAAGGCGCTGGTTCAGGGGTGCATTCAAATTTATAATGCCAAATACCCATGGACCGATTCATCTAGACAAGAAGCAAAAATCAGCACAAAAAGTAACGAAACAAACAAAAACATGGGAAGCACAAAAAACTAGCACCCTGATCAACAGATTGAACAGCAGCTCACTAGTTAAGACGAGTTAAGACAACTTTTGTATCCATGAACCAAATAAAAACACAGTAACCACAAAACTGCCAATTTTCATGCGGAAGAGTAAACATGAAGAGGAAAGGATGAGAAAGGAGTACATCTACACACAAATATCAAGAGTGAACGTGTTTGATAGAATCCCAGTCTAAGTATGCTTATAAGGTAATATTGTTCTAGCATTTTTCCAGTTTAATTCCAAGAAACTGGAATCTCTCGCGGTGAATGATTGCAATTCCTGCTAACAAAGCCTTACCCTTTTGCATGTGGTTATTTTATTGGAATCCCTGTGATCATCTCCCGGAGAGATGGTGGGCAATTACTTGAGGCTTTTCAGAAACAAAATGTGAAATGATTAGTTTAGCATTCGATTCAACTCTCTCACTGGTATTGGTGAAAAATGCCATGATGTGATTCTTTAATCAGTCTGGTGCCAGTGTTAAGAACAAAAGTGCAACATAAATTGCAGAATCATGAGAAGTATGCACCAAGACGAAATTTTCAAAACAAAAACATTGGCATACGAGATGAGAGCAAAGTTCCCATCAGAAAATACTACTTTGCATTTCTTTTTCCTTCAGTGAGTAATTACAGGGAAGATAGAGTCAAGAAACTGCTAATACAACAGGATAATGACTCAAGAAACTGCTAATACAACTGGATAATGAATGGAATCCAATATTCAATCGCTATCTTCACTACTTTCGTAATTTTGACATACCAACTGGAGTCCAATGCTGAAGATTGGATCAACTTTCTTTACCACACCAGTTCGCACAGAGGAAGCACTCTGGTCTTCTGATCCCACATAATTTCCTGTTAGACATAAACAGAAGTATTAGTCAATGAACAAGGAACAAGGACATGAGTTTGTCACTGCCCAGCAATATTTATCCCTATAAATTATAGATGCTCGTGGAACAACCAAGCAATACTTATTTCTAAATGAAAATTGAAAGACCACAAACATAATGGAAAGACACGGAAATGGAAGCAGAAAACTTGCAGAAACTTCCACCATCAGATGGAAAAAGTTACTTTCTAAAAGTCAGGTCTACTTCCACAAAGGTAGTCTGCATTTTAATACAATCCAAAGCACTTGCAGGAAAAGGGAAGTGCCACACCTCTTTATTTCAACACATCCATCATTCAAAAGTGCATATGTAATTGAAAATAACATGTTCAAAAAATGTGACATACCTCTGTTATTCAACAAGTCACTGGAAGTATCTTTCATCAGGGGATCTGTTGGCTTGTTCGGAGATTCTTCAGAAAATCTTTTCTTCTGCATTTCAAATTAAACTTATAAGTAAGCTTTTCTCTAGGCCTCGACAACAAAAATAATTCCATAGTAAATCACAACTTATGGTCGCTCCAAATACAAAACGCCTGAAAGAATATTCTACTTGCACAAAGAATAGGAAACCAACTCCGTAATATGTATTCTTAGGTAGAGGTGAGATTTAAAGTACGACAGTCTTACTTTTAAGAAGAATCAAGAAACCACATCGAACATGATATATACAACAAAGCACATCCACCTTTCCAAATTATCGAATCAAGGTACTTTCAATTTTATCAACAATGTATACGCAATCAGCAAACCAGTAAATCATGCTCTTTCCAAGAAGTTTGATATATATTTCCATCAAGAGTTGGAAATTCATGCACGTACTAGCAATTAACACTATTTCTTTTATTTCGCTTTTTGACGTGGTGATTCATGGGCTATGACCTAAAAACTTCAATAACATCTTTTGGTGTATCCATGATTAGGTCCTGAAAGTTCTGGAGCAGTTTTTCATAACTCCCTACTCTTCAAAGTTGCTGATTCTTCAAAATGCAAATGTCTGACGATACATGTGACACATATTAAGCACATAATATGGATTGAGCAAAGAAAAGCATGCTATACAGATCACATTGTCAATGCATATACATCTAATGTAAGTGAAGCAAGACAACTGTAAACTTATTCCATACAGAAAAAGGGATCGATGATCACAAAAACAGAGAACAAACACTAGATGGACTTTGTTGGCGATACACTTACATTGGCTGGAAATTTATTCGGATAAATCTCGGCATTGACCGGTTGGCACTGGTGACTGGTCAGAAAAATCATCAGAAAAAACAGAGTAAGCAAGATCATAAAACCCATCAGAGAAATCGCAATCAAAGGTGATTTTGAACTAACATACAAGAGAAAAGAAAGAAAATGGCCCAAAAAAAAAGAAGAGCAGCAGACGTACTATTTGAGAGGCCCTATCTTGATTCGCGACATAGGGCCCAGAATATTGCGCATCTGCTTCAATTCAACGCCTTTCGTGCAGAGAACGGCCTTACCCTTAGCCCTACGCCTGTCCAGTGGAATTGCGCAGGCAGGCTTCGCCGCAATAGAATTCATGGTCGGACGAGTATAAGCGGAGAGAGAAAGTGACCAATCTCTAGACAGCAACAACAGAGCAAGGAGAGAGCAAGGAGAGAGAGCAGCGAGACAAATCTCTTGACAGCAACAAGAGAGCAAGGAGACAGCAACGAGAAGCTCAGAGAGAGGGGGAAGAGAGAATGAGAATGGAAGAGGAAGACTGAGACGATTTGTATTGGATGCAACGTTGTAAAATAGGAAACTTTTCTGACCAAATAAAAATAGGAAACTTCAAATGTTTTTGGATTGAATTTCAATGTACAATTCCAACGGTATAATCTTCGACTTTTCTAAGCTCGAAATAACAAAATTCTGTACAAGATTTTTAATAATTTTTTCATATTTCGATAACATTTAAATTTTGACAAGAAAATAAAAATAAAAATAAAAATCACCCTTTACGCCAAGATCATTTAGTACATACTTTTGGTAAATTAAACAGGTATTTGCTTTCTAATAGAGAATAATATTGTTAGAAACCATTTATAAGGAAATAATTAATAGGGTGATACTTTGCAATCTAATGTATAAAGAAAAAGAATAAAATGATATTTTTCCTTTTAAAAAAAACTAAAGTTTTCTCGCTTATTGAAAATCACTATGACGCAGTGAGATTTCCTCAAGATTTTGGATTTAAATATAAATTTTGACAATATGTAAAAGGAAGGATTGTAAAAAACAAAAAACAAACAAACATGATCATGCTAAGAATAATGACACGTGGCATTCCATATGAATTGCTTCATGTGAGTCATGGCTAATGGGCTCAATTTTAGTTCGTAACAATCCACATGGGCTTCCTTAAGTTGGGAACTTTACAACATGAGGAGCGCACACCACGTCATTCCCTAAAATTGACCGGACATGGTCGAGTTGGGAAAGGGGGAAAACCGCCTCGTTACGTAAATGGTACGACCACGACTTTGAATTCTAAAAAATCCCGTGCTACGGAATCCGATTAAGATATAAATCCTGAGTTGATTGGATCAAGTTCGTCATAAGTCCAACCTGATAAGTGACTATGATGATTTCAATTTATAAACTAGATTTGAGACAAATGTTCTTCATATGGAGCAATGAAATGATGCATCAATTTTAATCACCAAATAATAAACTCATCAAATGGGTGGGTCAAGTTGAAAATGATTTATTCCAAATTGGTCTATTCCCATTTAATACAAATCTAATAATTCATACCTTACCTAATTCATACTCAACTCACAACCCCAACTCATATTGTTAAGAAACTTTTATTAGAAAATTTGTACGAGATAAGAAATGATGAAATCGAGTGAGGGCAAAAGATTGAGGGGAGAGTCATATTGCTAAAATTGAAGACAGATGCACGGAAACGACACTCAATCAGATCTCCAAAGATAGAAAACCCATGGACCATCCATCAAGAGGACAACAATAATAATTGATAAGAATCATCATCACATCATAAAATGTCTGACCAAGAAGCCCACAAAGTGGAGTGACTTGCCTCACTTTTTGGTTTGTACAATTTGCAAAGCCATTTAAGCCGCTCGTCTGGGATATTCACTCGGGCCTCATTTGGCTCAATGGTGCAAAAGGGGAAATTCTCTGCTGGTATTTCTAATTTGGTGAGGGTATTAAAGGGCATTGATTTGCCAACATTTGGTAATCCAACCTGATGATAAAGCAGCAAAGTAAACATGCCAAGTAATAAACCCCCTAAAATTCACGAGACGTAAGTTGCAAACAAGAACAACGAGACGCAAACAACTAGAAAAGAAGTATACACAAGAAAGACTTGGGTAAAAGGAAAGGGGGATGTGGGTGAGGGAGGAGCATTTCGCGAAGATAACATCGAGCGGTCCTCCATGCACTTTGTCAACATTCTTAAAATAAAACAAGAATGGAGAACCATCGAGATAACATATGACTGCGGCGCAATGTCGCTAGAAACCATCGAATCGAGAAGCGCGAAAATAGGCACACAAAAAAGCAACGAAACAAAACGAAAAACTAACATGCTTATCGATACATATGCATAACGGGAAATGAACGAGGATTATGCATATCATGAGGTAGAACCGTAGAAGAATCAAAAGGAGGAGCAAAAGCGAGGTGCGGGATCCCCCCGGCGAACCGGATCGCGGTGAAAGGACGTGCAACGGGCAAGCTCCAAACGACGAAAGAAATCGCGAATTCATCTTTGGAAACGACATCGAAAACCCCACTCGTTTCCTCCTCCTCAGAGCTTCTTGCGAGGGGGAAATCAAAGCGAGCGGACGGAAATGAAGAGGGAGCATACATATATATATGTATGTCTATGAAGTATGAATAAAAATTAGTAATTTTAAAATATTTTCTTAAAAATGATCACTTGTATATGGTGAATGATGAGTTAATACTTAATATTATGGAAAATTTCAAATTAGTACATTGGTGACAAATTTGTTCAAAACTAATTTTTAACTACCAAAAACTCTAAACCAATACGCTCTAAAAACCCCCCAACTGATATATTTGTAATAATTTTACCCTAAGTTACTTATTTTTAATTATATTAATATCATGAAAAATCATAAATTAGTATGTTTGTAACAAATAAAAGGTCAACGTCAAACTCCAAAGCGATACACATTTTAACTGCTTGGTATCATCCGATGTAACAATCTGACAATAAAATTTAATGAAGACTAACGAAGAGTATATTTGTTACAAATGAACTTAGTTTGAATTTTTCGTGGTATTAACTCTTGAAATAATAATGCAGTGCACAACAACCAAAAAAAGAAAGTAAATAAATTTGGGACCACCAATTTGAATTGCAATTGAATATGGGGGACGATTTTGTCTTTTTTGATAAAAACTGAGTGGATTTAATTATATAGAGGGTGGAAATAGCATCGGCTCAAAAATAAGGCGAATGTATTGAGAATATTGCCAACGAGAATTGGGCTTTTAGATTAAATGGGATTATTATTAGGTCCACGGTTGATACTGAGAAGACACTTACATGATCACACCGTTGGATAAATAACAACTCTATTTAAAAATTAGCATGGTATTCCATTTTTTAATGTATTAATCCTCAAATGGTTAATGTTGTCTTGGCTTTGTCTTTTGTCGTGAGCTGTTCTTCCCGACATCAACGAGCAACGCCAATCCACGCATGACACGACCCCACGCTTTTTTTCAACACTGACCCAAGACCCGCGTCCCCGAATTTGCCTTCCGACTCCGAGCGGTTCGTCTCGCATAGCCACCGCGAGGCGGAGTTCCCTGGTCGCCGTCCCCGGCGGCCACCAAATGACCGGAACCCAGTTCGTGGAAGTCGTTTTTGGGTTCGCTCGTGCTCTGCTTCGAAATCTCTGCGTGAAATAAGTCCGAATTTTCCATTTTCGGCTTGCGTAGATATTGCTGTTCTTTTGGCCCAGCATTCATCCGTAGGAGGTGCAAATCGTTCAGCGGATTGTCTTGTCCTGTGCGTTATGGGTGTCGTCAGAATCTTGCTCTTAAAAATGCCTCTGTCCTGTCATTTTACGTTACGGAGTGCCAGGAAAGAGTTATCATGACAAACCTAAGTCTTCGATGAATCAATCCAGTGAATGATTTTTTTAGATGACTAGAATCAATGTTGCACTACCGATCATCAGCTTCACTTCTTGCTTTGACGAATCGATCACTCATTTCTTCTCTTACCAGCGTGAGCTATGGTTCCTTCTTTCCTTTTTTCTTCCTCAAGTTTTATGGTGTTCTCAAGTTAGTGATTACTACTTGGGGCGGTTATTACTGGTTGTTGCTTTTGTTGGAGGGATCATCGCTTCTCTAGACTACAGATGGGGGAGTCAAGTTCTGCAGAACTAATCGGTGAAGGGATTAAGTCCTCTGTATTGGCGATTATGCATTTGTGAATGCATAATTTGGATAGAACAGAACTCATGTTTGATATTGGAAAATAACTCATCAAACTTTAGGTACATAAGAGTGGCAAGACATCAGTCCACCATGAGCCGACTTCACGACAATTTTAGTATGATGAATAATTAAACCTTTTATACGCTTTACCTTTCGATGCTCCAGTGAAATCTTAATTAGGCCCACGCACAAATGGAATGCTGTGTCATGGAACCTAAAAGCAAGACATACTAAAATTGTTGCAATTAGTGCATGTGAAGTGTAACCATGGGTGGTGACTTCGTGGAAGTGGAGAAACAAAGAGGATGATGAGGTCTTTGTATCATGTTAGGTTGGAGGAGAAATTATCCCGTCTCATTACCTTAGTTGCCGAAATTAGCAGATCTCGGTGCCTTAGTCGTCTCTTTTGTCAGCCAGAAAATTGAGAAAGTAGGGGCAAGCAGCTAAATGTCATGATGATGATGATTGTTTTATGATGTGTACATCTATTTAATGGTGTTAATTCATTCTAAAATCTTGACTACAGAGTGCAAATGAAGCTACATTGGCGATGTTATTCGTAACCCTGGAGATGTTGGTGACAGATGGGAGTTGTATTAGCTGGTATTCTGAGATCCACAAGGATGGTATCCCTTCTCTTTAATGGCATGTTCCCTTGTTGTATTAGCTGGTATGTCACTTTCTTGAAGTCTAAATTGTTGAAGGATGAAAAAAATTTATGTTACCCATCATGCGATGTACAAAAACATGATATTCTTAAAAATCATCGATCCAGCCTTTCTTTTTCATATGCTAATATCAATTATGGCATGCTAGATATGCATCCAATAACTCCTCTGAGTTCCTTTTCAACTGCCGACTACCTCCTGGGCTTGTGATGGTACTGTTATTGTATGCTTCACATCCAGTATAGTCTTTACTTCCTCTTATTGCTAATAACAAGTATTTTTTGTGGTCTTCAAGCGGTAATTTTATGAGAAAGATCTTTTTTTACTCTACAGTGAAGTGATCCATCCTATTTAGAGACGGATGAAGGTACAAGCACACCCATACGCCCACGGAGATATAGGAATGGCACTTTGTAGCTTTATTATCTACTTCTAAGTCTCAATCATATGAATTGATACCAGATGGCTCTTTCTTTGATTCGATTACCCACTCAAAAAGTTTCGATCATATCAATTTTGTCAAAGAGCAAACTGTACCGGACTTGTAAATATTTACAACTTTCTCTTGGCTTAATTACCTATTACCTAAGATACTTCTTTTTTTGGTCGACACCTAAGATACTTTACTGACCTTACTTCTGATCAAGACTCCCTTGAAAAAGCTTCTTTGTTCATCTTTCTTGGCAATTTTTGAAGGGTTCTCAACTTTGAGGATTACATTATGTGATATTGGTTCCTAGTTGCAAAGGTTGCCTTGCACTCCAGTACTCAACAGATTTCTTTGGGCATATGTGGTTGAAGTGAGAATGATGTACGCCTTTTCCAAGTTTCTTCTCTTTTATTGCCTTCATGCTTGTGTGGCAATCCGAAATTTTACGATAAAGGCTTGACTGATTGTTTCCACATGTGGAAGGTCCGCTGGCAATGTCAGTCATATGACAATTGAATTATTCTTTTATTCAATTTTTGCTGGCTTATCTGCATACTGCTCCTTCATGCCACATTTGTGGTCTGTCATCAGCCATGGCAATGTTAATGGCTGGAGCTAGCCATGTCTTGATACCCAAGTTCGAAGCTAAATCAGCCATTGAGATTATAGAGAAACACGATGTCATCGCTTTGGTCACTGTTCTAGCAAAGGTCGCTGATCTAATATAATTTCTCAAGTTATCTACAAAGAAGGATACGAGCAATTTGAATACTGAATATCATGTGTAGAGAGCATGGGCCACCTACATGGTCTACATTCGAAATTGTGCTCTTCTAGTGGTACTTTTCTTTAATTCTGAGTTTCCTCAGGAAAAAAGGACCGTGTAAAGGAAAAGACTACGTGAAAAAGAAGCTGGCTACTTCTTCCCAAGAGCTAAGAATATTCTCCTGGCCTATGGTGTGCATCTTCTATAAGCTTATATGCAGTTAATGTCACTACTTAAATGCTAATTAGAGTGGTCCCCTTCTCGCAATGTGCCTTGAACTACTCTGCTTATTATACTATTTTTCTTCTTCTTTTTCTCAATATGCAGGGACAACGAAGACATATTCATGAGTCTCTGTGACCCACATTTTCGTTTTTCCTACCAGCCCCTGCATTATCATGTTGGAACATATCTCAATTCAGTTCAAAGACCAAGAGGCCTATGTCGGCAAACCGGCACCACATGTTGAATTGAGGACAAACGGTGATGATTTTATTGGCATTGGGACAGTTCCAACCAGAGGCCCTGATTTGATGATTGGATACGGGGATCAATTTCTGGCATCAGACTCTAGCGCTCAATCATGGACTGACACAGATGATGTCGGTTTCACCGATGAGCATCAGTTGTGGCTCATTGGTCAAGAGAGCAGTCGGATCAAGACTAGAGGAGCAAATGGATACCCTTAAGAGGTACTGGACTGTATCATGCATGAATTGGCTTGGCAATAAAATCATTTTTATCTTTGAGCAGGTTTAGATTTGTTGGTAGGTTCAAATGCGATGCATATTTTTCTGTCTTCAATACCTGTTTCATTTTCTCAAAATCATGGTGAGCTAAAATAATAGGATGTACCCTCAGCTCATTTTCTTGGGAATGTTCTTGTTTCATAACAAGGGTGGAGGCAGTACTTTTACAACATCCAGGAGTCACTGAAACTAGACCTAACTATGTACATTTTCATAGATTCAAACTTGTCTGCATGAAAACAACACTAGCAAGGTGAAATCATCTGTATGGTAGCTCTTGTATGGTAGCTCTTATCCAGAGAGCTCTAAAACCAAAAAAAGTCCCTTAACACAAATTCCTCCACACCAAAATAAAATGCTGTCAAGTGTCTTTTAGGAGAAACAAGATAAGCTTAAAGATGATGAACATGGCCTTGCTAAATTTGGTCAACAGAAAATGAGCCGGTTCAGCTCTAGCTACCCAATTGTATCTCTCCTCGTATTGTACTTTTATAAACACTTCTAACACTCCTCGCTTTTATATGGGAAGTCACCATCAGTCTCGAGCAATTCCTATACAAAAGAAAAGTAGCCAAAAGGTAATAATCCATCAAATTCCTAAGTCCCTGAAGGTGATAAACAAAGACATGAAGATGTAATAAACAATAAATTGAAATCTCTTGCTACTTACAAGATTTGTCAGGCACTACATCCAGTTAACTGCTCATAGATTTTACTACATGGCTTACACCTTTTAATAGTGGGATGGGCGGTGTAAATTGCAGAGGCAGTTAATATTGAAGGTCGAAATGTGCATGTTTCATGCTAAACTAGGTAGAGATCAATGAAGAAAAAGGACAAGTGCTCGATTGGTTGGAGGTACAAATAGAAACCTGAATCATTTTCTATACTAATGTAATAAGATCAATTTATAACAACATGAAATAAACAGAAATCAGAGTACGTGAGTTTCACCGAGGAACTTCCACATAAATGTGGATGGAGTCAAAATTGACAAGTCATACTGTAAGTTCTTCAAGATCAAGTACTCCTGCATAATGCCAATGCCAAATTACAGACAAAATTATGTAAGAAAAAAAAAGTTAACGGAGATGAGCAAAATAAGGAATGGGTTTTTCGCTTCACTCTAAAGCCTTAACATTTCTAGAATCTGCCCTACAAAGCACGAAACGTCCTTCACAGGGCAAGAAGTAAGCACCATCCAAGAAAACGAATGAACACAAGGGATGGAGTCTCTTATTCCCGCATATTTAGCAGTCAATTGTAGAGCGGTCACTCCAACCAAAATCAGCCTCTTCTTTTTCACTGGAGGAAGAGCCAGAAATCGGTCGAAAAGATCGATGGCGAGATACAGGGCCTCAATTGGGAACTTGAACACCTTGTGTATTTATTCATTAGCAAGCAAGTAAAATTGCGAGTTTTTCACAGCTTATTGTAGATAAAAGATAAAGATGGTAAAATTCATCCATAATTACCTCAATCAACTACTCCACAATACACCGCTCTTGATTTATTGTCAAAGCCGATCTTTGATCTAGCGATTAAATTTGGTTTTATGTACATAGATTTCTGCGCTGAGCAATTCAGTGACTTAGCACGATTTAAGTGTAAAGTTGGAACATAGTTAGGCAACAAATAAATAGTTCACCTCTTTCAATTTGTAAAAGGCACATATATAATCAAGATAATCGTAGGCTCCCACGGGAACTTTAGCATCATCACCATCATTGCTATGAGAAGGATAAGCCTTATACGGGTTGATATGACGGATCATCAACTCCAAAGATGGATCCTCTGTTTCCCTATCTTCAATCTGCAATGAGGGACGAAATATTGAAAATGCTCAACAAGGCGGTCAAAAATAACATAACTTCACACATTCTTTGAAGCTTTGAAATTTTCATATCCAATTTAATAAAATCAGAACAAATGCTAGATGAATGTTATTGGCAATACACTTACATTTACATTGGCTAGAAACTTATTCAGATAAATCTTGGCATTGACCGATTGGTATTGGTGACTGGTCAGAAAAATCATCAGAAAAACAGAGGAATACCCATTAGAGAAATCGAAATGAATGGAGATTTTGAACTAACAATGCAAGAGAAGTAAGAAAATGACCCAAAAAAAAAAAAAAAAAAAAAACCCAGATAAGCAGACGTACTATTTGAGATGCCCTATCTCGATGTCCGACATAGAGCCTAGAATATTGCGCATCTGCTTCAATTCAACGCCTTTCTTGCAGAGAACGGCCTTACCCTTAGCCTTACGCTTGTCCAGTGGAGATAGGTTTCACCGCAATAGGACTCATGGTCGGACGAGTATTGGCGGAGAGAGAAAGAGACAAATCTATAGACAGCAACGAGAAGCTTAGAGACAGGGGAAGAGAGAATTGAGAATGGGTGAGGAAGACTGAGACGATACGTGTAAGATGCAACGTTCTAAAATAGGAAGCTTCGAATGTTTTTGCATTGAATTTCAATTTATAATTCCATGTTATATAAAGAAATAATTGATAAGGTGACAATTTGCAGTTTAATATATAAAGAAAAAGAATAAAAATTATTTTTCCTTTCAAAAAAATGAAGTTTCCTCACTTCTTGAAAATTACTATAATGCGACGTAATTTCCTCAAAATTTTGGATTTGAATATAAATTTTGACGATATTTATGTTCGTAATCCATCAATGAAAATAAATCCATAGTGAAGGATGAAAAAAAAATGATCATGCTAAGTATAATGACACGTGGAATTCCATACGAATTGCTTCACATGGGTCATTTATAGTGGGCTCAATTTTAGTTCATAGGGGTCCACATAGGTGTAGGAAAGATGGGAACTTTACAACATGAGGAGTGCAGACAACGTCATTCCCTGAAATTGACCGGACATGGTCTAGTTGGGGAAATAGGGATGTCTGAAAGGGAAAACCGTCACATTACATAAACGGTGCGACCCTGGCTTTAAATTATCAAAAGTCTCAAGCAACATAATCCAATTAAGATATAAATCCCAAGTTGATTGGATTATGTTCGTTACAAGCCTCAGCCCAATCAATGGTTGTGATGAATTTTTATTATATATAGACTTGATTTGAAACGAATGTTTTTCCTTCAAAGCAATTGAAGCAATGAAATGCTGCATCAATTTCAATTGCCCAAATAATATGATGAATTTGGCCGAAAATGATCCATTCTAAAAATTGACCCATTTTTCATCTACTACAAATTCAGTAACCTATACACTAAATTAGGAAAATCCATACCTAAATTGAGTTAAGAAAGCACAAAATTGAGTGAGGGTAAGAGAGAGTTATTAAAATGGATCAAGTTTAAGTAAATTGTAAACTCGTTTAACACTCCTATTGTTATAGTCTTTACCATCTTAAACTCATTTATGGCCCTTGAATTTTTTTTTTTTTGCCGAACCCATTTATTGAATATATAATTGATGTTATCAAATCGGACGTGGGTTATTAATTCGGTGGACACAAAAATAAAATTCATCAAAATCGGACCTTTGTTGGGCTAATCCCCTCACAATCTTACGGGAAAAAACTTTTAATAAACCTAAAACCGGAAATTATAATTAAAAGAAATGAGACAGAGAAAACCAAAGTCCAGAAGGAAGGGATAGGCGTTAATCATGGCAAACATTGCTTTCTCTTTGGAGTAATGAATAATTTTGTCATTTTATTCTTAACATAATTTACATGGCGTTCAGCAAGAATTAACTACAACCGCTACAAAAACAGTAATCATAACGGAAAACCATTTCACTTTTTATAATCTTCCGACCGTCCGGATGCCGGCGGCGCCGGCCGAAGCGGGAGCGGCGGCCGGAGCAGATGAGGAGGAGGTGGAGCCGCCGCCGCCGCCGCCGCCGCCGACCTCTCCTTGCGGAACTTGAAGAGGAAGACCAGCCCGGAAGCGAACAACAGAGCGACGCCCGTGATCCCGCCCACGATGCTCGCTACCAGGAGCGCCCCTCTCACGCGATCTCTCCTCCCACTCCCTCCGCCGCCGCCGCCGCCGCCGCCGTATCCTCCTCCTCCTCGCCACCACTCGTTGTCGCTCGAACTCGTCGCATTGGGGAGCGGCAACGCCGGAGGCGACGACGACGACGGCGACGCCCCGAAGAAGGACGCCATCTCCGGGGGCGGCTTCGCTCCGGCCGGCGGCGGATCCTGGGACGGCAGCCCGTGATCGGCGGGTCGCAATTCTCTCGATTCCGATTGGGTAACGGCGGCGGAGAAGAGCACGCAGAGAGCGAGAAGGGCGGATATTCCACTGGAGGCCGCCATCTCTCCTCTCTCTCTCTCTCTCTCTAAAGAATTTATTATGGAGGAGTCTTGGAGGTGAGGTGAGTCTGTACTGTGTACTATGGACAGAGCGTGTCGAACGGGAGGCCAAGACGATACTGTTCTTTGCGTAAAGTGATGAGCAACAGATTAAACTACTAAAAAATATGTATATAGGCTCCCTCAACACAAAACAAATATTGCATAAAACTCTTCAACTTTTTTTTCGTATTACTAAAAACCCTAAACTTATTAATTATAATGTAAATATCCCTTTTTTTTTTTGGTGTCACAAAAGACTCCAAATTCATACTTGTGTCACAAATATAACATTCAATGAAATTGAATTAGAAAGTAATATGTCATTGTATATATAAGTTGAGGTTTTTCGTGACAAATTTAGAGCTTTTTGTAACACAAAAAAGTTTAGGGTATTTATGCTATAATGAATATAATTTAGGATTTTTGATGGCATTTGCCAAAACAAATTACGAATTTACTGTTGCTTGTATTTCTTTTTTCCTCTTTGGATCTTCATGGAGGTAAAGGGAAAATTGTGACCGTGAGGGTAGGCCCCCTACCATCTTTGAGCTTGTGCCGATAGCGACGGATAAAACTCTCACATGGTGTCAGAGAAACCCTTGCCTGTATCCGAGCAAGACGAAGGTGCAAAAGTAAGTGCAAAGTAAGTTGGAAGAATCGAACTTGCGGCACAAGTGTGGGGTCAAAGCAGCACTACAGTACTTACTGCGCTGCCGCGCCGTGGGGCGAGGGGTGTGCAGTTTAGTTTTATAAAAAAAAATTAAGTATGATGGGAGACGCTTTTGGCCGAAAGACGACGAGGAGAATTTCAATCTTAACCCGCAAGAAAAGAAGAAGAAAAAAAAATCGACAAGGCACGCCACGTGGATCTTTTGGATTCTTAGATTACGGAAAATATTGGATGCATTGAGGAATTTTATCGAAACTTATTCAATAAGTAACGTGCCAAGTTTTAATTGGCTTACGAAGCAAGCGAGACCCATGAATTGATTTGTTTTTTACAATAATAATTACAGAGTTACCCATTGCTTGTATTTCTCTTTTACTGCAGTGATTTCCTCGGAGTAGTAAAAAAAGAAAATTTAATGAGTGCGAGGGTTATCCTTGTCGTCTTGACGAAACCTAAAAAACAAGTGGTTTAGGTAAGATTTGGATTGGATTGGATCGAAAATGATTTGACTCAAATTGATTCATTTAATCTGTTTCGACCCGTTAGTGATTTCTACAATCCAACTCATATTGTTTAAATACTTTATACATTTAATCCAATTTAAGAGAGCACAAAGTGAGCGAGCACGAGATTAAATGAGGATGAGAGAGATTCATAAAAGTAAGTTGAGATCTAAGTAAGTTATAAACCCATTTAATACACACATTATTTGGGGCTTCATAATTCTAAACCCATTTATAGTAAAGTTACAAGAAATAGCATATTTGTATAACAACCCACTCCACTTGATATGACTTAAAAAATCAATCTTTATAATCCATTTTGATATATCTAATCTTGACTTGCCCACTCGCGACTTGCAACGTGAGGAGGGGTTTGAACTTGCCGGTTGCTGCACATGGGTGGGTGGGGTCAAAGTGGCGCCATTAACTGCTCTATGCCCTGTGAGGTAATAAAAAGTGAAGTCAAGTCGATGGGAGATGCTTTTGGCCAAAAGAGGGGGAGGAGAATTTCAATCTTAACCCCCAAAAAAAACCCAAAACAAAAAAAAAAAAAAAAACGAAAAACAACAACAACAACGAGAACAAGGCACCCGTCGTGGACATATTACATTATTGGATTATGGAAAATACCAAATGTAATAAAGAATTTTATTGAAACCTTTTTTTGGTCATATATTGAAATTTACTGGCAAAGTAACGTGGCAAATGCTAATAGGATATGAAACCAGTGAGGTCCATGAATTTAACTTCTTTAAATATTTAATAGAGAAAAATGTCATATTATGTAAGGAGTTACGACAAGATCCCGTAACACATGTAACATTGCTCGTTAATTAAAACTAGTCTTCTCTTTTGTGGTTTGATCCCAGATATCATGATTTGCCTTCAAACCGCCTCACCTGTAGAGGATTCTACTGTTTTTTTAAGTTTTTTTAGTTTTTTTGTTCTCAAACGTGGCAGGTGGCAGTGCCCCAAGAATCAATAAAAGATAAGTGCTAAGTTTCAAATCAGTAAAAATAGTGAACACAATTAATTCTCCATCAATGAGTTCGGCAATAACTTTTTCATGAAACAATTTCTAACAATGTTAGCTATTAATAAGCCGACTTCCATTTCTTTTAAATAAAAATAAATATCCAAATATTGTTATTAGACTATTCTCCATAAATGCACACGCGTTGCATCGTCCGCATCTATCCATTAAGATTCCACCCACAAAATTGTAAGCACGCCTCTTATACTTCAAATGAGAAAGAATGCAATCTAAACAAGCAATTCCTGCATCAAATCAAATGCTTAACTGCAGGGGCTTTCAAGGTCATAATTGAACAAGTAGTAAAAGAAAAAAGTACCGATATTTCTTTAACAAGTGCACGAGAAATACCTATTTGAGCAATTGACCAAAACAATTTACAAAATAGTTATACCTGGACTATTCTCACATAACGTACGATTAATGCGGCAGGTGGTCAGATCAATAAAAAGAGCAAAGATTATGATACACCATGAAGACATTAATAGTCCATTAATGGGTTCGGCGATAACTTTTTCATGAAATAATTTCTAACAATACTAGTTACCATTTCTCTTTGATAAAAGGGAGTATGCAAACCTTTGATTCCGCTATTCTCCATGAATATACGCATGTTGCATCATCTGCATACATCTAGTAAGATTCCACCTATGGAATTGTAAGCGCACCTCTCATAATTTGAACGGGGAAGGACGTAATTTAAACAGGTGATTCCAATATCAAATCAAATGCTTAACTGCAGGGGCTTTCAGGGTCTTTTTCCCTTTTTTTGGTCAAAACTTTCAGGGTCATATTTGAACAAGTAATAAAAGCACAAACTACCAAAATTTCATAAACAAGTGCACAAGGAATACCTATCGAGTATCGAGTAATCGGCTGAAGTAATTTTACAGAGTACTTATACACGGATTATTATCACATAACGTACGATAAATGCTTCAAGAACACGAAATTGTTTCACGTGAAATGAGCACTATTTGGATTATGTGATTTTTCGAGTTTCTTTTTCTTTTTGTCCCGGACTGTCCACGTTTTTGGCTGAACGCGGAACAATCAGGGGTGGGGTTTGCTTGACCATTCGTGAATCGACCGAAGTCAACGGTTCCTTCCTTCACGGCTTGGAAAAAGGGAGAAGTTGGGTGGTTCAGTCATCGCATTCCGCACGATCACTTTTCAGCTCCCCACTCATCGCAATGATGTGCGGTCCGAAGAGAATTACTTATGAACTAATGAATTGTTTTTTGAGACCACGATTTTCTCGCGCCTTGTTTTTTCTCGATTTTCATTTCCAAAACTTCTTCGCACCCTCGTTTTTGCCATCAAACGCTGCAATAAATGACGAGGGTCTTTATTTATAAGATCGTTATTTATTTACCTAAACAATCTTGTCGCCGACCCGCCCCCACATCGGACACCCTAGTTCTCTCTCTCTCTCTGCACAACGTATATTTAAAAAAGCGGTCACTATGACAATCTGGATCGGAATTTGCGAACCACTATAGAAGATTAGCGAAGAGATTTAAGATTTGGGGATCATTGGGCTATTGCTTTGTGGGTAATCCCAGCATTAGAGTTTTTGACTTGTGCAAGTAACTTTGATTTTGAACATTTTGCCACGAATTAGTAGATTTTAACGTGCAAATTTGCAGTTCCTGGGTTGTGGTTCATTTACACCCTAATTAATTGTTTCAACCTTAGGGGATTGAATTTCTTTCCTAATATTAGAAAGCAAGAAACTATTATACTTAAGAGCAATATTTCTTTATTGTTTGTAATATATTAAGATAATGAGGGCTTAGTTAACTTTCATATGTATCTTTCCAATGTAAGAAAACAGACCGACATTTGTGATATTTGTTTTACATCCCCAACTCATGAAAAATATAATGAACATATTTGGAACATTTTAGTGGGTAAAAGAAAATTTACAATTGAACTTCGGAAGAAAAGCCGGATCACTTCAAATTCATTGTTCTATATGGACGACATTTCATGAAATGGATTAGCTTTCTAACAACAAAAGAGGTCATCAGAGATAAGAAAGTCATAATAAATTAGAGTCTCTCAAAGAAAGAATAAACTATGAAAATAAAAAGAGTTAATTTAATTTATTTGAAAGAAAGGCTCCACCGCAATGAACACAATTTCAATACCATACATTATCGCATTTATGGCAATAGGTAAAGATTAAAAAAAAAAAAAAACATGAAAGCTAGGGAAATTTTCCTAGTGGGGTAGGGGCCTCGTGGGGGTGACTGCCCTACGGGGTCTCTTCCCTTGAGAGGCAAAAATTCGACAATATGATTTTTTTTTTCTGAATTTATCATTGATTTGACGTAATTTCAAGTGATAAATAATGAGAAATCCTCATAACATAACCTCACGAGAAAAATCCTCAACAAATTCAACTATTTTAAAGTATTTTTTCCATCTACATTACTTGAGCATAATTTCAATCCTAAATATGCATGGGGGGAAGTAAGTAAGAGAAAATTCCTGCCTCGATCTAGGTTCATTGGACTAAGTCCATTTGAGCCGTTGACCAAATGGATTACATACTAATATGATTAATCAACAGTTGTAATGAAATCGCTGATATGAATCAAGTCCAAACAAATTTCTCTCGAAAGCAAAGCTGCTGTCTTGTCCTCTTTTCGTTGGCCTTCCCTCCTAGGTACGCGTGCGTTTAGAGTTGGGCTTAGGTTCGGACTCCATTGATTATTCTTCTTCTTCTTTTTTTCATTTGCATAATCTCATCTTTTGTTAATATAAAATTCAAGGTCAACTTTTAAACTAAGTGAAATACTATGATAGTTAGTCTTTCGAAAACTGCAGATTTCATTAAAAGGTTTCACTAATATTGGATAGTACACTATAGTCTTTTTGTTTCACTAAAAAAATCAAATATTCCATCTACTTATTGGTAGAGCAAGACCCGAAGCTAATGGCCGTTTCATAAAACCAAAAATTATGTGTTGAAAATTAAAGAAATATGTTTATTGGAAATCTTAAAACTTACAAAAAGTGCAATTAAGTCATTGAACTTGTTAAATTAATATAATAAAGTATTTCCATTAATTTCATCCAATTTGGCTGATGGAAAATAGTGAAATTACCTTTTTTTGCTATATTTACTTTCATACACAATGATAATCTTATTAAAATGATGCCAATTTGATCCGAATATAATTTTAATACAACTTTTCATATAAAGTAATTTAAAAAATAATTTAAACAAAGTTAGAACTAGATGCTGAGAGCTTGTAGGCCCTCGCCCAAAATTGACAAGGGCCATTGGCCCTTGGCTGGGACTCACGAGGGCCAATGGCCCTTGTTTGTTTGTATTAAAGTTCAACTTTTAGACCAAATCGACATTATTTTAGTATAATGTTTCATATTTTAGCCATGTAGAAGGGAGAATATATATTTTTTTTTAAATCATGTTAGCATTTTTCATTAGCCAAATTGGACAAAAGTTGATAGAAAGACTTGTTTATATCAATTTAACAAGTTTTAGAATTTAATTACACTTTCTACAAATTTTACAGCTCAATTGTACTTTCATGATGAGTTTTAAGACTTTTGATGTATATATCCCAAAAATAAAATATCGGACATCAAACAATGACAAGTTTGAAAACCGAGAATGAAAATAAAAAGTTGGCTTCGTAAAAGAGTAGTCGTCATGCACGCGCATAGCATGTACTTAATAACTTTTTTAACGGCGAGAGAAAGTCAATTACGATACTTTTGAGTGTTTTTGGGAATTGATTCTAAGGGGAGTAACTGCACATTATCGAAGAAACCACCCACTCTGATACATTATAAATACCATATTAGACTTTATTCTTGCAGCAATTGTAATGTTGTCGATGGTACTTTGGTAAATTTGGAGTGCGCACCGACACTAATTTCATAAGTTCCCTTTATTAATAATATATGTGAAAACCAAATGCTACACAAAATAATTTTGAATATTATTATTAGATTTTACGCCGTAATTGTTAAGATATTATTTTTTTCCATTTCCTTAGGGGCAAATTAGAGAACTCAAATAAATAAACAAAAAAAAAAATTATCAAGTGCACTCAATGACTCTAAATGATGAAAACTTTGGAATTTTTTTTTTTATATACTTAATATAATTGTAGCACATTCCCTAAAGCGTTTCATTTTTTGCTTATATGAGCATCTTCCATCGATGTATCCCCTTCATAGCGTTGATTGATTTTGGGATCTTAAAATTTCTCGGTAAGAGAATCAAGTTCGATCGGCATAATATAGTTTGATTAATTATTTGTTGTTTATTTCATGTTTTTATTGAAATATATAATATAGGTATTGTTTGATACAATAATTCAAACGTTAACTCTTGTCTCATTCCATCATTCGGTAAAGACAAAAGACAACAATTAATATTTCTATACCTCGATTAAGTCTTCGCTATCGTGTGCCAAGTGTCACTTTCTAAAATCCCTTCCAAGATGAGGCCATTGATGCATTGGCCCAATGGCGTGAAGGTCCAATGGAGTGAACTTATGTTTTTCTTTTTTCTTAAAATTTTTACTTTGGATATTAGAAAAATACAGAATTATCTATTCACTATTTTTTTTTCTGGGCATTTTTTAATCTTCTATCTTTTGAATCTATACTCGTATAAGACTTGAACTTTATACTTTAAAACTCGAAAGATTAAATAAAATAGATCATACAGACAATGTGAATCGTGATGTGTCAAAATTAGGACAAAACATCGCGTTTTAGAGTTGATTTAATTTAATAAAATACGACACTATATATGTGGCATATGACTAAAACACACAAAATGATTCTTTTAGTCAAAACATGTTTTTTTTTTTTTATTATGCAAAAAGGGGAAACGAGTATTTTGGAAAATAAACTTTAGTCTAGCAAGTTCAAAATGAAAGTTTGACAAACCATTCACCCCTACGGCAAGCATTGCAATTGGTCGAAAAGTAATGAACCGTTCTTTTCCATTATTTTCAAAATTTGATGTAAATTTGTTATGCTTATAATTCGTGAATATCTATTATAGAATGGATATGCAAGCATTTTTAGACTTTCTAATCTTACTCAATTGAGTATTTAGACAAATATTTGATGATTTCAATTGTGTAAGTTCATGGGACACCATTATTTTACGATCATCAAATTTTCGAGAAAAGGAAAAATTCAATCAATTAGACTCTAATTCTCTCAAGTATAAAGTGATATAAGTGAAATAGACGAGCTCATGAATACATCTAGATTTATTTTTAGTTACTTCATTTTGTCTGATTTATAAATTACCTATAAAGGTACCGTGCATTTGTTTGGTAGCAAAATAAAAATGGTTATTCACATCGCTTATAAAAATTGAATAAATAAAACAAATATTTTCATTATTTGCAAAATTATTTTGATATCGTCGATAATTAAAATAAATTTTATTGGCTAATTATTTTAACATATATAAATAATTATTTTAAGATATATATAATATTTTCATTCTCTCAATTGTTTTTTTTGGGGGCAAAATAAATGGAAAACCTTAAATTGGCTAATTATTTTAAGATATTAATTTTGTATACATTTCCTTAGGGGCAAATTAGATAACTCAAATAAATAAACAAAGATTTATGTTACCAAAGATTATCAAGTGCACTCAATGACTCTAAATGATGAAATCTTTGGATTTTTTTATACTTAATATGATTGTAACACATTCCCTAAAACATTTCATTTTTTTGCTTAGACGAGCATCTTTCATCGATATATCGCCTTCCTAGCGTTGATTGATTTTGGGATCTTAAAATTTCTCAGTAAGAGAATCAAGTTCGATCGGCGTAATATAGTTTGATTAATTATTTGTTGTTTATTTCATGTTTTTATTGAAATTTATAATGTTGGTATTGTTTGATACGACAATTCAAACGTTAACTCTTGTCTCATTCCACCATTCGGTAAAGACAAAAAGCAACAATTAATATTTCTATACCTCGATTAAGTCCTCGCCGACGTGTGCCATGTGTCACTTTCCTAAAATCCCGTCCAAGATGAGGCCATTGATGCATTGGCCCAATGGCTTGAAGGCCCAATGGCGTGAACTTATGTTTTTATGTTTTCTTAAAATTTTTACTTAGGATATTAGAAAAATACAGTATTATCTATTCACTATTTTTTTCTGGGCATTTTTTAATCTTCGATCATTTAAATCTATACTCGTATAAGACTTGAACTTTCTATTTTAAAACTCAAGAGATTAAATAAAATAGATCATACGGACGATGTGAATTGTGATGTATCAAATTTAGGACAAAAGATCGTGTTTTGGAATTGATTTGATTTAATAAAATATGATACTATACGCGTGGCATATGGCTAAAACACACAAAATGATTCTTTTTAGTCAGAACATGTCTTTATATGCAAAAAGGGGAAACAAGCATTTTGGAAAATAAACTTTTGATGTAAATTTGTTATGCTTACAATTCATGAATATCTATTATAAAATGAATATGTGAACTTTTCTAGACATTTCTAATCTTACTTAATTTAGTATTTAGACAAATATTTGATGATTTCAATTGTATAAGTTCACGGATGCCATTATTTTACGATCATCAAATTTTCGAGAATTTATAAATAAAGAAAAGCCGCCGAAGGAAAAATTTGATCAATCAGACTCTAATTCTCTCGAGTATAAAATGATATAAGTGAAATAGACGTGCTCATTTTCAAACAAAAAAAATAGACGTGCTCATGAGTGCATCCGGATTTCTTCTTAGTTACTTCATTTTGTCTGATTTATAAATTACCTATGATGCTACTGTGTGTTTGTTTCGCAGAAAAATGAAAATGATTATTTACATCGTTCATAAAAATTGAATAAATGAAAAATATTTTCATTGTCTGCAAAATTATTTTGACATAAATCGCTGTAGATAATTAAAATAAATTTTATTGGTTAATTATTTAAAGAGATATAAGTTATTATTATTTTTATTTTTTTGTGGGCAAAATAAATGGAACCTTAAATCGGTGGCATTCGGCGTCCAGCCGACGCAGCGGCTCAGCAGGCTCGAGGCTAACACATTGTTACCCCACAGTCCTCGCTCCCTATCAGTAAGCATCTTGGTCGATCCTTTGTGTTGCGTCTTGCGACTCTCTCCTCTCTCTCTTGTAAAATCCTCGCTAACTCCAATTCTTTCAAGTATAAAATGATACAAGCGAAATAGATGTGCTCACATAATACAACCAAATTTATTTTCAGTACCTTTATGGTTGATTTATAAATTACTTATGATATGTTTGTTTTTTCTTGATAGCTTACATCGCTTGTAAAATGAATAAATGAAAAATATTTTTATCGTCTACATAATTGTTTAGACATATATTGTTATTGAAAATTATAATATTTTTAATTGGCTAATTATTTCAAGGGTTAATATTACAAAAAAATTCAATCAAATATATCCCAAATCATTACAATACTGATAAATTTATCTTCCATTAATTTCTATGAAATTTTACTATCAAATTGATGAATTGGATGAAACGTGGCATAGGTTGATAGGTATATCATTTGAAGTTTTACCATTTATCTGTCACATGCGTACCGATTTGTGATTTTTGTGGTATTAATCTAATTAAATAAAAATTAACGGATGGTAAATTATCATAAATATTCCAATTTGATGTTTCTAACAATAAAAAAAAAATTATTTTTTGACAAATTTGTTACATATATACTAATTTTCAGTTTTTCATGATATCGATTGTTATTTAGTTGATATGAATGATATTATTTGAAAATTAAATTATTTATTATTTATTACAAAAAAAATGAACTTTAGAGCAATATAATATTGGAATATTGAGCATACACCAATACATACATACATACATACATACATACATACGTACATATATGTCGAGCATACCTACATATACGTACGCATACACATATATATGGCATCACGCGTCCAGCCGACACAGCGACTCAGTGGGCTCAAGGCCACCACATATAGTAAACCGCAGTCGCCGCCGCTCCACATCACTAATTTCTCCGTCGATCCTTTGAACAGAGATGCAGTAATAAAGGCAAACAATATGAAAGAATACACTGGTCAAGAAATCAGAATTAAAGAGCCACATCCAGGAAAGAATTACAATCAAGCACAGCTCATCACAAGTCCATTGCAATAGCTTTTGCAGTTGAAAATACATCCTTTAATTCATCAAGACATGAGTATGTAAAACGGGCTCTCAAACATCCAATACCACCAAGCCCAAATCCCCGAAGCTCCTTCTAATTCCCTGTAGCTGAGCTATAAACAAACTTCCCACGACTAAGGAGCAACAATTGATCAAAGAAAGTGAACGGACAAGCTAAAGAACCGGGTCGGTTTGGCTCACTTTTTCGATGTTTGATTCGGCGGCCTGAACGAAACGGACCAGCGGGTGCGTAGTTCAAGCTCTTGTCCGGCGCTCTGGTGGAAGACAGGATGGTCCCGATCGGGGTTCGTGGCCGTCGATGGCGACGAGTCGGGAGACGTCGAGGGCGTGCTAGAAGAGGCGAGGGGATGGAGAAGGCCACGTCGTTTCCATGGCGGTTGGCCATGAGTTTGCAGTCGTACGGACAAAGACACAGTTGATGCAGAGACCGAGGAGAAGAGAGCCATCGGACACAGACGCACGATCAGACAGAGAGAGACAGAGAGACAGAGAGATATTTTTTAGTTATCGTGGCGGGTAACCGTTAATTAATCAACGCTGGAGATCGCATCCGGACGCGCACTGCGCTTTTCACCGGCAAAAGGTACAAGTACAACTACAGATATTTCTCATCCGGTCGTCAATGAAGTTACTGCTCCCTATAAGAACTTGCATATAAATTTCTCGGAAGTGAAAAGAAATGTTTGATACTTTTCTGGACCTATATCAAAAGTTGGTGAGTAACTAAAATCAATCGGTGTCTAATGGGACGAAAGCCAACAAGTCAATCATGTTAAGATTGGTAAATTTTAAACAAAAGTCTTGACTTTAAAGCTTTGGTAAGTTATAATTGAACAAAAGTTACTAACATCATTAAAGTATTTGATAATCTTAAAAGTATAAAAAAAAAATAATAGTAAATGATTGGAATCGGAATCTTAATGTCACGATGTTGATTCGCCAATCAAATCAAATTTAATAATTTCTTGTATAGGATAGTGAGTTCCATGACGTTGATAAGCTATGAATATAAATGCTTGTAGATAACTAAAATAAGTGAGAATTTATACCGTACGAATGAATGCCACACTTGTCAAAACTTGTTATTAAGTTACTAACACGTGGCTGAGTAAGTAAATAGACATTTTCTATTGATTTTTGACATACACACCTTCGTTGCTTCAGATGCAACTCTATAGACAACAACAGAAAATATAGTAATGCAGCACATGATCGAGTTCATTATTTCTTGTTATGACCCTGAAAGTGGATGCTTGACCTGACCAAGAGTTCGAGTTTTCCAGCACAAGGATCGAAAGCCATTTACCTCCACCCTTGCCGCCTATTTCTCCGAAGCTTTGCCCTCTTGTTTCCTATCGGCAACCACCTTCGGACAATTCTATCTATAAAATCAAAGTATGCATCCGCCCAAGAACTTTTGATGTGCAAGACCACGGCCGAGAACTAAGATACCGGCGGCATATCCAAGGCCGACACTCAAGTAAAACCGCTAATCGATGAATTCATCGTCACCACCACCATCCTCGGTTGTCCCTGGTTTGTCCGGTTCATCAGTTGGACATGTCACATTAAGGGGAGCACCACAAAGTCTCGGGTTTCCAGAGTATGAGGAAGGGTCGAATGTCGTCATCTGTTGTGTCTAAGGAATCTTGCCCAAGAAATTATTATCGGATAGTTTAAATAACTCAAAAACGACAACGACGACATACTATGAGGGATTGCACGAGAAAGCCTGTTGCTCGAAAGATCAAGGGATAACAGTTGGCTCATGCCTGAAATGCTTTCAGGAATCTGACCACCAATGCCGTTCCTTGATAAGTTCAAAATGAGCAAACCACCCAGCTTTGTCATTTCTTCTGGAAATTCTCCATCTAAATTATTTCCGGAGATGTCTATGCAAGTGACAAGGGAAAGAGTCTTGGTGTACGATAGGCGCTGGCCTTTCGTGGTCACTAAGGGTGCGTTTGGTAACGTTTCTATTTAAAAATTGTTTCTGGGAACAGAAATAGAAAAAAGTGTTTCTGTTCCAGGGAACAATTTTTGAACAAAAAAACGCGTTTGGTAAATCTATTCCAGAAATATAAAAAGAATAGAAACACGTTTGGTAAATTTGTATAATTTTTTTATTTCTTTTAATTTTTAAATATTTTTATTTTCTTTTTCTTTTTCTTTTTCTTTCTTATTTTTCTTTTTTTCTTTTTCCATTTTTCTTTTTTCTTCTTTTGGCCGGTCGCCGGCCTCGGCCATGGTCGGCGGCGGCGACGAGGGGGCTCGCCTCGCCCGGCCACGGGGAGGCTCGCCGGCCTCGGCCATGGTCGGCGGCGGCCGACGAGGGCCGGCGGCCTCGCCCCGGCCACGGGGAGGCTCGCCGGCCCCGGCGAGGCCGAGCTCGGCCTCGCCGGATTTGGGCAAGATCGAGCTCGCCCGGCCCGGGCGCGAGGTCGGCCTCACCGCGCCGGCCGGGCGAGCTCGATCTTGCCCGGATCCGGCGAGGCCGCAGCCCTCATCGGCCGGTCGCCGGCCATGGCCGGGCGCGACCAGCCAAAGAGGAAAGAAAGAAAAAGGAGAAGAAAAGAAGAAGAAAAAGAGAGAAGTGTTTAGATTTTGTTAGAAACAAGAAACAACTTTTTGTTTCTTGTTTCTGTTCCAAATGTGTTTAGGAACAAAAAGTAGTTTTGGAACAAAACGCAAACAAACGCGCGTTTGTTCCTTTTTGTTCCAGGAACAAAAAAACAGACATTTTGTTCCTGGGAATAGAAATAAGTTGCAAACAAACAGGCCCTAAGAAGTTCTCTTCATAGTACTGGCGTACGGGCCCCCACCCCCGTAAAGTAGGTACTCATTTCTTTCTTGCCCTTTCACCATTGCTTTAAGATCTCCAAAGCTTGAAGGAATTTTACCTGTCAAATTGTTTTCTGCAAGATCCATCACTTGCAATGATCTTAAACTTGAGAGCTCATGAGGAATTTCTCTAGAAAATGCATTGGACCTCAAATTTAAAATTCTTAAATTGATGAAACCCTCCGCCATCCATGCAGGTATGGTGCCGTTCAATTGGTTGTTGCCAATATCTAGTGTTTCTAAGCTGGACAGATTCTTGAATGAAGATGGAAGGTTCCCCGAAAGCTTATTGTTGTTGAGGTGTAGAGACTGAAGCCTTAGTAATTGGCCCAAAGACGCGGGTATCAACCCAGATAAAGAATTGTTTTGTAGGTCTAGTACCCCTAGGCTTGAGCAGTTCCCTATGCTTGGAGGAATGCTTCCACTCAAATTGTTGTTTGCTAAGTCGACGACCTGAAGTGATTGCATTTCTCCTATAGATTCTGGGAGCCCACCTGTCATTTTGTTGGATGAAAGGGAGAGGAAGCCCAAATGTGGCATGTATTTGCTTAAATTTTGCGGAATGCCACCTGAAAATTGGTTGTTAGAGAGGTCTAACAATCCAATCTCAGAAATGGGAAGAGGGAGCGGTCCCTGAAAAAGGTTAGAGCTGAGATCAACACGTGCAGAATCAGCTACTGGCAATGGATTAGGTAATTGGCCCTGCAACAGATTTAGAGACATGTTGAGGATATAGAGATTCGAAGAAATGTCCCAAAACCAGCTTGGCACAGGCCCCGAAACGCTAGCATTTGAAAAACTAAGATGTATGATCTCATTTTGATATCTAAGCCAGGCGGGGAAAGACGGACCGATCTGGCACGATCCCATGTCAAGATTCCGGACTTGGAATGGAGGCATCCAGTCGGCACTTACATTTAAAGTGAAAGAGTTGGATGAGAGATCTAAGGTCTTCATTTTGCGTAGATTTGCAAAATGTTCTTCACGATCAAGGGTGGGTCCCTAACCCTTTCAGGCTTGGCCGGGATACCCAATGGGACCGTTATCCCATACTACTCTCCCCTCACTTGCCTGTAAATGGCTTGCGAGGAGGAGTCCCCCCGGGATGGTCTATTCAGGGGGGAGCAATTTAAGGACCTGCTCAGGTACTAATGTTCTTCAAATAGTGTACCTGACAAATGATTGAAATACACGTCGAGATTATCCAACTCATAAAGCTGTCCCAAATCAACGGGAAGAGTCCCATTCAATTGGTTCCCACGAAGCTTCAGAAAGGTGACTTTCTTCAAAGTCCCAAGAGAAGGAATCGGCCCTTCAAAAAAATTATCGTCAAGGGAAAGTCTCTCAAGGTTTTTAAGTTGGCCCACCCAACTTGGTAGATAACCCCTTAGCCGACTCTTGCTCAAACTCAAGTATCTCAAATTAGGCAGAGAACTCTGGGAATCACAAGTATCAGATCCCCTCTGCAAAGTTTCCGGCAAACTACCTATCAAGTTATTGTTGGATAAATCAAAATTAACTAAACTGCAAAGTGAACCGATGGAGCTCGGTATTCCTCCCTTGACCAGATTGTTAGAAAGGTCAAAATTACTGAGAGTGCTCATTTTCCCAATGGAAGTGGGAAGTCGTCCGTGTATTTTGTTAGAAGCCAAATCTATAACTTCTATCCTTTTCCACGATCCTTGGAACAACTGAGTGCAATTGGCTGAGAGATTATTGTTTCCAGATAAAATTAGAATTTGCAAACGTGGTAGCTCGCCTAGACCAAGAGGGATCCTTCCATATAGATGACTGAAACTCATGTCAACACTAACAAGGCTACTTACATTCACAAGCCATTGAGGGAACTCTGAATCAAAATTGTTGAAGCTGAGGTCCAGAATAGCGAGTGAAGTGAAGTTCACCAAACCAAGTGACGATATCGAACCAAATAGGCAACAACAGGACAGATGCAACCCGGACAATGATGGAAACCTGTTTAGCACATTGACCCAAATTGAATTGACCATTGAAAAGGTCCACTCCATCAAGCGCAAGATATTTTAGAGAACCAAGACCAGATATCCACCCAAGATTATTAGTACTTAACGAATAACAAGAAGAAAGGTCAAGATACTGCAAGTTTGACAAATTTCCTAGATTTGGAGGAATTGCACCATCAAACCCGACACTTGACAGGTTCAGATACCGCAGGTTCTCCAAAGAACCAACAAATTCAGGAATTGGTATGCCATCAAAGTTATTTGAGCTCAAGTCCAAGAGTCTCAAAGACTTGAGTCGCGCTAATGAAGGTCTAATTTCTCCACTCGGTTTCCAATCACTGTACGTACTAGAGTCGCCACGAAGATCAATGCTTATCACCCCTCCAGTCCTCTCATCGCAGCCTATTCCTCGCCACCAGCAACAATTGCTTCCTTGCCATGAGGACAGGCCATTATAAGGATCTTGAAGGCCATTTTTGAAGTCAATTAGAGCTTCTCTATCAGACTCTGAGCAATTCCCAGCAGGGATATTGCCATCACAAGCCAATAGCCATGTTAAAATGGAGATAGAGACTAGTATAATGCAAAGGGATGAATCTCTCGCCATCTTGATCAGAAAATGTAAAACTGAAGGTAGCGGTGCAAGGACTAGTAACTTGTGACTAGTTTGTTTCAAGTATTGCTTGACAAGTCAAGCAAGATCGGCGGGATGATCATGAGATGTCACAAGAAAGTTAAAGAGATATGGACTGACTGAGTCTTTGTGAGTAAAATATTCTGGCATGGAGTGTAAAAAGGTTTAATGACTTGAAAAGCTAACGGCATCTATTGTATTTAATTCATTGTTTGGTTTTGGAGTCAAAGAGACGACATTCACGAATTCATTCACATCAACCGATCATCCCATTCTCGTATCAACATTAGATCTTACTTATGATATTGTTGTGCCGTCTCATATGTTGATCTCGTTTTTCAACTACTACATCAAGTCAACTTTGGAAAGTGCTCTTCTTTTTTACCAACAACAAAAAGAATTTCTTGATGAGCACACTTCCCGTAAGAAAAAAGTTCATCTTGAATCCAGTTGCCTTCATTGATGCCAAACATGAGTGTAGGAGTTGGAGAATTGAATAGTTGTGGGAAAGAAAAGAAAGGGATTTAGAGAATGGTGGGAGTCTGAAACTGATTTGCAATTTTCTCTCCCATGGATCTCTAAATTATTGTAACAATTACTACTTTTGAAATAAATCATATAAACATTGACAATTGAACTCAAATAAAAGTTAGTAATTCTGTGTAAGGTTTAGTAGCTTTTGACCTTTATTAGTTGGTAAGTTGCACAAATAAGCGCTAATAAATCATTGGAATTGTTAGTAGCTGCATAATGATTGAATAATTATTAGTAACCAACTTAGCCAAAAGTTAATGATTCCATAGAAGAATTAGGTAATTTTTCATAGGAGCCAGTAACTTTAACATGCTAATATCCACAAATAAATGTTGATGGAGTCTTAAAATAGGTGGTGATTTCGAATATCATTAGATAAACATCAATAATTCAATTAAGTAAGTATTAATAAAGTTAAAAGTATATGATAATCTCATCCATGAAAATGTGGTAAATCATTCGTATTAATATCGGTAATTTGCTATCACGGAGAGTAATTTTAGTTCGATGTTAACTTTAATAAATAATAATTGGTAAGTTCTTATAACAGTTAAAAAGTTGATAAATGAAAGTTGGTAATTTTTTTCATAAAAATTAGTAACTTTAATACGTTGGTGAGGCACCAACCCCACCACTGTCTCCGCGAGGGGAAAATCCGTTGATTGCGTTGTGCGGACAGAAGCCTTTCCAGAGGATCTCGGATGGATTCACGGGGAGATATCGTCCATGAATCCGAGATGTTTTCCACCGGGTGCGCTGGGAATTGTTTACGACACAACATACGCTTCATAGAACGGTGTTTTTTCCTTCTCATTTTCACGAAATACGTGCAGACAGCGGGCGCATGGAGAAGATTTTCGTCACCTTTTCAATGCAGAGAGGGAGAGAGAGGGAGAGAGAGGGAGACCTTGAACGCACCAAACCCGGCACGGACCGTGGAATCCGACCCGAAATCTGCAAGAGCCTGGGGCACACGTTACGGCCAGGGTTCCTTCTCGTCAAGAAGGCCAGGGCCCATCTAAGCCCGACGTAACAAGAGCATATATATTGACTTATATCTCGACTTGCCCACTCGCGACTTGTAACGTGAGGAGGAGGATTTGAACTTGCTGGTTGCTGCACATGGGTGGGTGGGGTCAAACTGGCGCCATTAGCTGCGCTACGCCCTGTGAGGTAATAAAAAGTCAAGTCGATGGTAGATATGCTCTTGGCCAAAAGAGGAGGATGAGAATTTCAATCTTAACCCCCAAGAAAACACCAAAAAAAAAAAAAAACAAAAAACAACAGCAACAAGAACAAGAAGGCAGCCCCTCATGGATATATTACATTGTTGGATTATGGAAAATACCGGATGTAATAAGGAATTTTATTGAAACTTTTTTTGATTATATATTGAAATTTACTTGCAAGGTAACGTGACAAGTGTTAATAGGATATGAAACCAGTAAGATCCATGAATTTAACTTATTTAAATATTTAATAGAGAAAATGTCATATTATTTAATATGTTACAATAAGATCTCGTAACATATGTAACATTGCTCGTTAATTAAAACTAGTTTTGTGGTTTGATCCCAGATATCATGATTTGCCTTCAAACCGCCTCACCTGTAGAGGATTCTACTATTTGTTTTATATTTTTGTTCTCAAACGCGGCAGGGGGCAGTGCCCCAAGAATCAATAAGAGATAAGTGCTAAGTTTCAAATCAGTAAAAATAGCAGAGATCATGACATATTAATGAACACAATTAATTCTCCATCAATGAGTTCAGCAATAACTTTTTCAAGAAACAATTTCTGACAATGTTAGTTATTAATAAACCGACTTCTATTTCTATTCAATAAAAATAAATATCCAGATATTTTGATTTGACTATTCTCCATGAATGCACACCCGTTGCTTCGTCCGCGTATATCCATTAAGATTCCACCCACAAAATTGTAAGCACGCCTCTTATACTTCAAATGAGAAAGAATGTAATCTAAACAAGCAAATTCCTGCATCAAATCAAATGCTTAACTGCAGGGGCTTTCGAGGTCATAATTGAACAGTAGTAAAATAAAAAAGTACCGAAATTTCTTTAACAAGTGCACGAGAAATACCTATTGAATCGACCGAAGTAATTTACAAAATAGTTATACCTAGACTATTCTCACATAACGTACAATTAATGCTTCAGGAATACGAAACTGTTTCACATGAATGAGCATTATTTGGATTATCTGATTTTTTTGAGTTTCTTTTTCTTTTTGTCCCGGACTGTCGAGGTTTTTGGCTGAACGCGGAACAATCAGCGGTGGGCTTTGCTTGACCATTCGTGAGTGAACCGAAGTCAACGGTTCCTTCCTTTTTCTTTTTTTTTTGGGCGAAAGGGTTCCTTCCTTCACGGGTTGGAAAAAGGAGAAGTTGGGTGGTTCAGTCATCGCATTCCGCACGATTACTTTTCAGCTCCACACTCATCGCAATGATGCGGTCCTAAGAGAATTACTTATGAATTGTTTCTACAAAGGTCGTTCGTTTTATGGAAAATAATTTTAAAAACATTTTTCGAAATTTCCAATGTTCAAATGACAGAAAATAGATGATCAAAGAAAATATTTTCCAGTCAATAGAAAATCTCCTTGTAAGATTGTGGAAAATGATTTCCTCTTTTGAGAAGAGGAAAACATTTTCCATAACTTCTTTCACCTTGTTTCTTTTCACCAACACATTTATGCTTTTTTTTTTTCTTTTTTGTTTTTAAAAAAAATCGAGTTTTTAATTTTTTTCCTTTTCTTTTCTTTTTTTCCATTTCATCTTCTTCCTTGGTGGCCGTTCGCCGGCCACGGCGGCACCCGGCGACCGGCCGCAAGCCGGCTCAAGCCTCGCCCAGGCGCGGGGCTCCACCTAGCCCAATTTGGCGAAGCCAAGTTCGCTGAGCTCGGCGAGCTCGGGCCTTCCCAAATCGGGCGAGGCAGATCCCGCCGGCCTAGGGCGGAGCTCAAGCCTCGCCAAATCCGGCGAGCTCGCGGCTTGCCGAGCACAGCGAAACTCTAGCGAGCTCGCGCAAGATCAAGCGAGTCTCGAGCTCGTTGGATCTAGCAAGGGTCTTGGTCGGCCCCGAGCGGTTTGCCCATCGTCGGGCATGTGGCGGCGAGAGGAAGGAGGAGTCGGGAGGAAGTAGGAAGGAAAAGAAAAAGGAAAAAGAAAAAGAAAGAAATAATAAAAATTTCGATTTTTAAAAATACAAATAATCAAAAAATTATTTTTAAAAAATATAAAAAAAAAATAATAAAACTAATTTTTTTGGTCAATAAAAATATAAAAATTCATTTTTTGATAATTTTTCCCAAACAATTAAATTAGCTATCGAACAGTGAAAAATATTGTCAAACACCAGAAAATAAAGTCATTTTCCTAGAAAATTACTTATAGGAAAATGTTTTCCACACACATGATATTTACCGCGAAACAAACGAACCCTAAGACTACAAATTTTTCGCACGTCAATATTTTCTCAACTTTTATTTCCAAAACTTATCGTTTTTGCAATCAAATGCTACAATAAATGACAAGGGTCTTTATATAAGATCGCTATTTGTTTCCCTAAACAATTTTGTTGTCGACCCACCCCAAATCGCATACCCTAAAAGGTTCTCTCTCTCTCTGCAACAAATATTTTAAAAAGTGGTCACTATGATAATCTGGATTGGAAATTGTGAACCACTATAGAAGATTAGCGAAGAGATTTAAGATTTGGGAGTCACTGGGCTATTGCTTTGTGGGTAATCTCAGCATTAGAGTTTTTGACTTGTGCAAGTAACTCTGATTCTGAACATTTTGCACGAATTAGTAGATTTTAACGTGCGAATTTGCAGTTCCAGAGTTGTGGTCCATTTACACCCTAATCAATTGTGTCAACCCAAGGGGATTGAATTTAAGCAAGAAACTATTATACTTAAGAGCAATATTTCTTTATTTTTTTTAATATATAAGATAATGAGGGCTTAGTTAACTTTCATATGTATCTTTCCAATGTAAAAACAGACCGACATTTGTGATATTTGTTTTACATCCCCAACTCATGAAAAACATAATGAGCATATTTGGAACATTTTAATGGGTAAAAGAAAATTTACGATTGAACTTCGGAAGAAAAGCCGGATCACTTCAAATTCATTGTTCTATATGGACGACATTTCATGAAATGGATTAGCTTTCTGACAACGAAAGAGATCATTAGAGATAAAAAAAAAAAAAAAATCATAATAAATTAGAGTCTCTCAAAGAAAGAATAAACTATGAAGAATAAAAAGAGTTAATTCAATTTATTTGAAAGAAAGGCTCCACCGCAATGAACACAATTTCAATACCATACATTATCGCACTTATGTTACGCACGAGGAGAATTATTTATGGCAATAGGTAAAGATAAAAGAACATGAAAGCTAGGGAAATTTTCCTAGTGGGGCAGAAGCCTGCCCTACGGGGTCCCTTCCCTTTAGAGGCAAAAATTATACAATATAATTTTTTTCGATTTTTCTAAAATTATCCTTGATTTGACGTAATTTTAAGTGATAAATAATGAGAAATCCTCAAAACATAACCTCACGAGAAAAATCCTCAACAAATTCAACTATTTTAAAGTAATTTTTCCATCTACATTACTTGAGCATAATGTAAATCCTAAATATGCATGGGAGGTAAGTAAGTAAGGGAAAATTCTTGCCTCGATCTAGGTTCATTGGACTAAGTCCATTTGAGCCGTTGACCAGATGGATTACATATTAATATGATTGATCAACAGTTGTAATGAAATCGCTCATATGAGTCAAGTCCGAGCAAATTTCTCTTGAGAGCAAAGCTGTTGCCCTGTCCTCTTTTCGTTGGCCTTCCCTCCTTGGTACGCGTGAATTTAGAGTTGGGCTTAGGTTCGGACTACATTTATTCTTTTTATTTTATTTGCATAATCTCATCTTTTGTTAATATAAAATTCAAGGTTAAATTTTAAACAAAGTTAGAACTAGGTGACAAGAACTAGATGCCGAGAGCTTGTAGGCTCTTGCCTATAATCAACAAGGGCCGTTGACCCTTGGCCAGGACTCGGCAAGGGCCAACGGCCCTTGTCTGTTGTATTAAAGTTCAACTTTTAGACCAAATCGATGTCGTTTTAGTCTAATGTTTCATGTTTTAGCCATGTAGAAGGGATAATATATATTTTTTTCAAAAATCATATTAGCATTTTTTGTTAGCCAAGTTGGACAAAGTTGATAGAAAGACTCGTTTATATTAATTTAACAAGTTTTAGAACTTAATTACAGTTTTTACAAATTTTACGACTTAATTGTATTTCGTGACGAGTTTTAAAACTTTTAATGTATATATCCCAAAAATAAAATATCAGACATTAAGCAATGACAAGTCTGAAAGCCGAGAATGAAAATAAAAAGTTGGCTTCGTAAAAGAGTAGTCGTCATACACGCGCATAGCACGTGTTTATTAACTTTTTAATGGCGAGAGAAAGTCAATTACGATACTTTTGAGTGTTTTGGGAATTGATTTTAACGGGAGTAACTGCACATTATCGAAGAAACCACCCACTCCGATACATTATAAATACCATATTAGACTTTATTCTTGCAGCAATTGTAATAATGTCGATGGTACTTTGGTAAATTTGGAGTGCGCACCGACACTAATTTTACAAGTTCCCTTTATTAATAATATATGTGAAAACCAAATGCTACACAAAATAATTTTGAATATTATTATTAGATTTTACCCCGTAATTGTTAAGATATTAATTTTGTATCCATTTCCTTAGGGGCAAATTAGATAGCTCAAATAAATAAAACAAAACTTTATTTACCAAAGATTATCAAGTGCACTCAATGACTCTAAATGTTGAAAACTTTGGATTTTTATACTTAATATGATTGTAACACATTCCCTAAAACATTTCATTTTTTTGCTTATACGAGCATCTTTCATCGATGTATTGCCTTCCTAGCGTTGATTGATTTTGGGATCTTAAAACTTCTCAGTAAGAGAATCAAGTTCGATCGGCGTAATATAGTTTGATTAATTATTTGTTGTTTATTTCATGTTTTATTGAAATTTATAATGTTGGTATTGTTTGATACGACAATTCAAACGTTAACTCCTGTCTCATTCCATCATTTCGGTAAAGACAAAAGGCAACAATTAATATTTATATACCTCCATTTAGTCCTAGCTATCGTGTGCCATGTGTCACTTTCCTAAAATCCCGTCCAAGATGAGGCCATTGATGCATTGGCCCAATGGCGTGAAGGCCCAATGGCGTGAACTTATGTTTTTATATTTTCTTAAAATTTTTACTTCATCCATTTCTCCTGGATTTATGAAAAAAATCGTATGTGTGTGGATAAATGGGCTCAAAAGAGAAAACAAAAGATGGGCCAGATGAAAGAAAGGGGCTGACGAAAATTCCGGCCCACTCGACTTCAATTTTTGCTCAATCTTTTTTTAATTAAACTTTTGCTATCTCTAGCTCTCTCTTTTTCTATATCTATCTTCTTTTTCTCTCTTTTTTTTTCGTATTTTTATATTATTTTTGCAAAAATTGAATTAAAGAAGGAACCGAATTTTTTTGTGACATAATATGCGGCTTCCATTTGACGCGCTCATTTCTCGATGTAGTCGACAGCTTTATTCAATGTACTCTTCATACGCAACGAATCGAATTTTTCTCGGATGGTCGATATAGCTTGCATTGTCATTTTCTCCCTTTACCTCTCTCTGTCTCTCTCTGTCTCTCTCTCTCTCTCTGTTCTTCTTTCTCGTATCCCCGAGTTTGCAAACCTAGAAGGGGTGATAGTTATGGAGATTCAAGTGACAACCGATCATACTAACAATAGCCAGTGCAGGGACAGTCCCTGTCCTTTACCTCTCCCTCTCGTTCTATCTGGCATTCCTAGGTCTGGAAACCAAGAAAAGGCGACACTTATGGTGATTGATGGTGCCGATGCACTGTCTCCAAATCAGCGTACGGTCAGTCTTGATCTCTCTCCGTCTTTGTCTCTATTCTATCTCGAGTATATGCGCACGAAATCAAATATTCAAATATTAATCTATATAGTCATCTCGATCAAATTTCTGAAACACTCAATAGTAATCCCCATTTTTATGATGGAATTTATGATCTACCAAAGTTAAATCTCACACAAATTCCAACATTTTTAGTTGGGTAAAAATCACAAAAACCCACTCACCGTCCATATTTATTTTAAAAATTTTATTGTGATGCTAAAAATCTCAAATTACATTGATGATATATTTACTCTAAATTTGTACCCGTGTTAGCCCAAAAAAAATTCAAGGAAAATTTCTAAATGTTCGTGCCCGTGGGGAGCAGTTTTTGTTCCGACGCCTGAGCATTTGGCAGGTGCGCAATAAAGAGCGGTTGCCCGTATTATAGGAGCTCGTCAGTCCAGTCACGACAAAATGTCAAAATCAATTGACTCTCAACGTCCCTGGCCGTGGAGAGAATTTTTTTCTTTTTTTTTTACACGGGTTGGATGTAACCCGTTTGGCATCCGGCATCGAAGCCCCCGACTAATCCGGACCCGGGGATTAGAACCGCGAAGGTTTCTCCCCTCCGAGTTTCGAATCCCTGCCTTTGACAGGTAAAGTCCGCCCGGGGTCCAGCCTGCTACCACTAGACCTACCAAGTGGTTTGCGGCGTGCAATTATTTTTATCACATCCAATTAGACGTCGACACGTAAATACTGACCTGGATAAAAGCCCAAGTTTTTCTCTCCCTTCGTTCAGACCTGGCCCGGCCTCCGTTCCTCTCCCGCCGTCGTCACCGGCATGGACCGCGTTCAAGCTTCCTTCGTCGTCCCTGACGGCTAATCCTCTGCATTTTTTTTTGCTGTGAGCTCGCAATCCACGGTCATCGGGATCTCGAACTCGTCGCCTCCTCGCGAGCTACCAACGAGCTAGGCTTGTGGCCATGGACGAGACTGTGACGATGCAGTGGTGGCTTGGCCATGGACGGGGCCAACCCCGAGCAGAGGATGGGCGACGATGGAGGTAGACGAGGAGGTTGGGCTCAAGGTGACTGGAGAAAATGGGGTGGATTGAACTTTTTTATTTCGTCTGCTTCTGGGTGTGTGGGCTGTCTTTCCAGTTCTCTGCATGGTTGACCTGTTGACTGTTGAGTCACCATCCTTAATTGTTTTGTACGGGCGTCAGAGTCAAATTCAGGGCGAAATTTTTCATTTTCTGAAACATCTCGTTTGGCCATTTAGCTTTCTTCTTCTTCCGTCGTCTTTGTATCAGCATCATGAAAGCATAGCGTTGCTCTGTTCGTACTCGTGCCACCATGCTTTTTCGAAAGAACCGCTCGGTAGCTCAGAAAACTCTCATGAATCACCAAGAATAGATGGATACATAATATTTCTTCTCTAATCACCTAGCTGGAGGCTCAACATCTTCGACACAGAAGTATTTCATCTCCACGAAGGTGCATTAACGCAAATGGAGCACGAAAATTTGTTTCGGCGCCTTTCTTTTCTTCTTTTTGATTTTTTTTTTTAGTAGTTTATATTAACTGCGCGCCATAAGAGGCGGACCCAGCCAACGTTGCCTTTAGAAATGCAATCTCCAGCCTGACTTGGATGTGTATGGTGCCGATAGGGGGCGACCAATGCTCAGCCACCAAATAACGGGAAATGGTGGCACTTGGTTTTTCACAATGTCGCTGCCGTGGGTGGCGTTGCCGTGTTAGATCTCCCGCATGCGATGGCCGGGCTTGGATGGTGAGTTATTTTGTATAAATCGCTTGACTGAAATGCACTGTTACGTCCAATTTTACCTCTTCTTTTCTGACTGAATCATGTTTTCCTGATCGATTGTGTCTTGATTTTGGTTTGAGGGGTCCCGGTGTCACAGTGCTGGTCTTGTCCTGGATCATCAGCCTCTACACGTTGGGGCTAATTGTCGAGATGAACGATACGGTCTCTAGACAGTGGTTTGAGAGGTACCAACGGGAGTTCGGCAACACACTCCCCCTCTACATTGTGGTTTCTCTGCTGCTCATTGCCAAAATCGGAGTGGACATCAGCTGCATGGTGACCGTAGGCAAATCCCTGCGAATGTTCCACGATACGGTTTGCTCGAGCTGTGGAGAGACCAAGACAACTTACTTCATCATCATATTTGCTTGTGCTTCCCTTGTTCTCTCTCACCTTCGCAACTTCAAATCCACCGCCGGCGTCTCCTTGGCTGCTGCCCTGATGTTTTTCGGGTATGTCTTGGTCTTACTCTCTTTGAACTTATCTCCAACTTCAATATCAATTTCATACGGATCAGTAGCCCCATCTAAATCAGATGGCTTGTCATAACTCATGACACATGAGGACAAAAGCCTTGCTAGGCAAAACATGAAATGAATATGTGCATGAAGAATCGATCCAAAATAACAAAAACAAGTGCTATGCTATTGAATCATACAAAGAGCGAAGCAATGAATTGTGTATTTGGGTACTAAACCTGTATTTTTCCTGTTTCCGAACAGCTACTGCACTATTGTTTGTATAGCTTTGCTCCACGAGGGAGGGTGTTCAGACCAACGTACAATACGGGTACAAAGCGACCTCGACAGCGAAACAGCATTGAACGTCTTCAGTGCGTTAGGCATAGCTGCTTATCCCTATGGTGAGCACCATGTTGCGATGGCGATCATGGCGATCCAAGAGATGATCCCGTCCACGCAGAGGTCATCCTCTATGAGCCCGTCCACGCAGAGGCCATTGTCGGGCTTGATGTGGAGAGATGTCGTCGTTGCGTACATTATTGTGGCTCTGTGCTACTTCCCGGTCGCCTTAATTGGGTACCTGATTTTTGGGAACTCGGTTGAGGACAACATCCTCGTCTCATTGGAAAAACCCGCTTGGCTCGTGGCTCTGGCCTATATGCTCGTGGTTGGCCATGCGATTGGAAGCTTTCAGGTGAAGATTGCATCTTCTCATATCTTTTTACCTTCCGGTGATTTATCGAGAAGTTGGACCAATCTTGCCAGCTATTTACCCAATCGCATGTACGATTTCTCCTAGCAGATTTCTACAAAGCCCATGTTTGACATGATAGCAGCTGTACTGGAGACGAAATGGCCCTTTGAGAAATTGCCCAAGTTTACAGCGCCTTATATCTACGTCGGTAAGTGGATTCAGACTCGATTTTATCGTATCTCCTCCTTTCAAATTAGATGGGCTTCTTGCTTTTATTGAGATTTAATCGAACTCTTGAGAAATAATTTAAATGGTAGCGTCCACGATGCTCATTGCGATTACTTTTCCCTTCTTCGGCGATCTCCTTTGGCCCTTCGGAGGAGCCCTTACCATATACATTGTAAGTGTACCCATATAAGCATGGCCTGCATTTAAATCTCTAGCCAAATTGCCAATGTGCACTGAGTCTTCTGCCTTCTGCTATTTCTTTTTTGAGCTTCCCTGCTTGATGCGGCTCGCGATTGACAAGTACAGCGGGTCCAGTTCGTCTCAGTGGAAAAACTGGGTATGCTTTCTCTAATCTGATTTTTTGTTCTTTGTTCTCTCCTCTAAAGACTTATAGCTGAGCTGGTCTAACTCGGGTTCGTTCATCGTATCAGATGTGCATTGCGATTGGAGTACTCTTAATGGTCTTAGTGCCTATCGGAGCATTGAGGCAGATCATAAACGAGGCCAAGACCTACCAATTCTACTCTTAGATTCTACACTATACTTACCGGCTTACAAGGTGATACAGAAGAAACAAGTAATCCTTGATGAGGAGATACTTCGTTTCTGCGACATTCTTCTTAGCGAGTCTTGACTTGCCTGAATTTCATCACATCTTTCTAATGCCGTCTTTGTGTTTTATCTCTCCTGTCCCGCGAGTTATGAGAGTTAAAAACCTGTGCTTGTTGTAATGTCAAGGTATTTCTGTCGAAAGGTTCTTGTCTATTGCATAAGCTGAAACAGCTGTACTTCTGTGAGTTTGGGGAGCATTTCTATTTCAATTTTAATATAAATTGGAGAATTGATCAAAACCCTTCTAGCCTTTGGGTACAAGTACTTAAAGGACTTTATTTCTCTAACAGAAATATCTGGAGTGCTACAAAAGGCAGGCGTGCCTCCTGGGGATGGCAGAGCATATCGTGGGGGAAGAGATGCAATTGTTAAAAATGTGAGATGGAGAGTGGGGTATGGAAGAGAGATTAAGATTAGGGAAGATAGATGGTAGAAATCAGGCATAAGTGGAGGCGAGAAAGCAAGTGGGGAACCACAAATGGTAAATGAACTGATTAATTAAGAGGAAGCAAAATGGAAAGGGCAGAAACTTTTTGATATGTTCAGCAAAGAAATTGCTGGGGAAATATTAATAATCCCACTTGCAGATACGGAGGACAAAGATAAAGTCATGTGGACTAAAACGAAAGCTGGCAAATACACCATAAAGAGCGCATACAATCAGATCTAGGAGCCAGATACGAAGCAGCACACAATTTAGCCATCATCTTCTTACCAATACCCAAGAGAGCTATGGACTATGATTTGGAACTTGCATACGCATCAGAAAATTTAAACTTTTATTTGGAGCCTATGCCATAACACGATCCCGACTACAGAAAATTTGTGGGAAAGGAAGATTGTACCTGAACCATGGTGTCCGCTTTGCCGGCAGAGCCCTGAATCAATGGAGCATATTTTTCTGTTGCGCAAATGGACGAACGAGGTATGGCAACTCTTGGATCTGCGAATAAAAATATCAGATCAGGGGCTAGGTCGGTTTGAAACTTGGCTGCTAAATCAAGTCAGGAAAACGGAGAACTCACCTCCACCGGAATTGCTGATGACAGTTATTTGGGAACTATGGAAGACTAGAAATCACTTCGTATTCTAAAGACGTGCTTCAGATCCGTCACGGATGGTGAACTCCACCTTAGCAAATTGGAAAAGCTTTGAGCGATGGAACCCAGGAAGCAAAAAAGTGAGGAAGAAAGAAGGGTTTTCACCTATAGTTTGGAAGGCACCGAACGGAAATAATCTGAAGGTGAACGTGGATGGCTCGTCTGAGGCAGGCAGATCGGAAGGGAGCATAGCGTGTGTCTGCAGAGACAAAATTGGAAGAGTGGTGGATGGGTTTGCGAAGAGAGTTTCCGCAGCGCCAGCAAGCAATTTTTTTTTTTTTTTTTTTTTGAACTAAGGCCCCGTTTGGTTGGACTTTCCCAAGGGCTTTGGGCCCCAAAGCCCCTTGGGGAAAATATTTGTGTTTGGCAAAACTTTCGAATCTTTCCTTGGTGGAATGTGAGCATTCCACAAGCTGAAAGCCCAATCGTGCTGGGGTACTGCTTTCAGCTTTTGCCATTTCCAGAATGCCTAAGTCACTGTTCATTCTTCTTCCCCACCATCTTCTTCCCCGTTCGGTTCTTCTTCCCCGCCGAGAGTCGGCCGAGTTTCGCGGGCGACGGCGCTCGGCCCATAGCAAGGCTGCGGGATGCCTCGCCCGAGGTTGCGCAACCTCGGGCGAGGTGGCCGAGGTCGGGCGACCTCGGGCATCGCCTCGGGTCGAGCAACCCGGGCGCCGTCGCCCGAGGTCGAGCGACCTCGGGCGACGCCGCCGAGGCCGCGCGACCTCGGGCGATGCCGCCCGAGGCCCCGCGACCTCGGGCGACGCGCCTGAGCCCCGCGACCTCGGGCGACGCCGCCCGAGGCCGCGCGACCTCGAGCGACGCCCGGGTCGCTCGACCTCGGGCGGCGTCGCCGAGGCGACCTCGGGTGAGCTACTCCGCCACCGCCACTGCCTCCCCGCCACCACCAGCGCCACCGCCACCAGCTGCACCTCACGATCACCAGCTGCATCTCCTCCTCCCTTTTCTTTTTTTCATTTTTCTTTTTACTTTGAAATAGCTTTGCAAAACAAACACATAAAATTAGTTTCCAAACACACTTCCCTTCCCAAAATGCTCATTCTCTCGAGGATCCTTGGGGAAATGCAAAGCCATTTCCCCAAAGTTGAACCAAACGGGGCCTAAGCCAGCAAGCCAAATTGAAACCCTAGTTTTGTTGGCGGCGAGTCTGTACTGTGTTCTATGGACAGAGCGTGTCTTGTGGCGTGCAATTATTTACTGTCAACTAATTATAATTTGACACATAATCGATAACGTGGAAATAGAGAAATTAATAAAAAATCCCCAAATCCAACTAGACTTCTCTCTTCCTCCTCTTTTATTTGTAGCCACCATGAGCCCAACCTCCGCGGCTCCTTGCGCCATTGCCCCTTTGCCGGAGTCACCGATGTCGCATCTCTCCAACTCGGTCGTCTCCTCCGCCGGTTCCTCACTTCCAAGTCGCGGCGGGGATTGGATTTGGTCGGAAGAGAATCCATGGCTAAGGCTGGTCTCTCCTTCCACCACTCAACACAAAATCCATGGACCGAAAGTGTGCGAGTTTTTCGTCAAGAGACTGTTGAAAATTTCCTATAATATGGACTTACATTAATTAATTGATTTTCTATTTTAAATAATATTCAAATATTTGTTAAACTCTTAAGTGATTTTATTGAACCGGGTTTTGACATATATTAATAACGGGCCTAGTTGAGTAGTATAGTATAGGCAATTATGTTTAACTGAAGCCCATAATGGAAAGGGCCCGTTGACACTCCATTGATCAAGGTTTGCTAAGTCCCCTCTCTAGCCTATAAAAATGTAGATTATACCTATCGGTTGCTTTAATCCATTGAAAGCAACGATATTGAAATAGGTCATAGAAAGGAAGATTCGGCACTCCAATATTTCACTGATTATCAGGTTGATATACTTTTCTTCAAGTAAAGCAATGGCTCAAACATGTATGTTTTAATTTCATTGTGCTTATTAATCTCGATGTTTTATAGTCATATATGGATCCGATTGTTTTTGATTAATTAATCATTTATGTGACTAAATTTTCTACATGTGGTATCAGAGTACATCCTATATGATTGTAGAACCCAATTTTGTTTTTTTATGAACAAATTCGTAATCTACCTCTTTGAGTCGAATATTTGCGTTATTTTTTTTCATATGGATTTTTTAATCGATTGATTTGTTCTACATGTCGAGAATTTCATTGAGAATTGAGTGAGAATTTTGAATTTGAAATTCTAGGGTTTATACATTGAAAAAGTTCTAGAATTTTCAAATTACTTGCAATTGATTGATGTTCGTTGTAAATTGTTGCATGGGTATTGTTATATATATGTTTTAGTATTTTTTTTGGTTGTATTAAGATAATTTTTTTGGGCTTAAACATGAGAAATCCTAAATTCGGCCATGGGAGGCTTAGATTTGAAACTTTGAAGTTTGAATGTGGAAGATTTTCTCATTTGTTTTTTGTTGAATTCACTTTAATCAATTTATAACGATGTTAGAAGCAAGTCCCATGAACAAATTTCACAAAAAAAAATCAACTATAATATGAGTTTTTTATGTTCGGGTCGAAACCAGGTCGTATGAGGTCTTCTTCAACCTCCAGCCGAGCCGGGCCAATAGATGGACGTAAGCTGATCCTTCTTTTTTTTATGTTTCCCAGAACCTTTATTTTAATATTGGTTATGGGCTCAAGCCCAGAACCTTTCTTTCCTTGGTTCATGGGCGTGAGACCAGAACCAATAATCAACAATATGAACAAAATTGAAGTGTGGGTTTTTTTTAAATTCGTGGGCCATTTTTAATTCGTGGCCCACCCGTTTCAAGTGGCTTGCGTGGGCTCCTGCGGTCTGCGGGCCGGGCGAAGGTGAGGCCCGCGGGAGGGTCCGAAACATCAAAATAATAATAAAATAATAAAATAATAGAATTTTAAAAAAATTGTGGAAAATTTGTTATTTGATAAATGCAATATGATCTTAGAAAGCACATGTTGTAAAGTGCTTCATATTGTTAGATGAATTTTGGGCATAAATTTTTGGAGTTCCGTATTGATAAAAATTAGTATATACAATAAATCACCCAAATGGGGTCATTGTATATATTAATTTGGAAAATAGCATGAAAATTAGTTCCCAAATTTAAAAGATGGGGATATATAATTGAAAAATATTTATTTGCCCAAAGAGAATAAATGTTTTGAAAATTATATGTGATTTTCCTTTATATTGATATTATGGAGATTTTTTGTCTGCCCAAATGAGATGGATCTTTGACAATTATATGTAAATCCCCTTATTGTTGTTTTATAAACTTTATGCTGTGAAAAATAATGGTGCATTATACACTTTGTCCAAAGGGGAGTTTATAATGTACTAATTATTTTTGTTGAATTACTTATTCTTTTTGCATTATGTGTGACAAACAATTACCTTTGCTGTAAATAACAACAATGCCACAGTTGAAATGTTAACTAGATCAAACTTCAAGAGATGGAAACAAGATATAGAATTTGCTTTGAGCATCGTGGATATGGACTTGGCTCTACGTGAGGATGAACCTTCCAAGCCCCATGATCAAAGTACTGCAGGTCAAAATGCCCATTATGCTAGATGGGAAAAATCTAATCAACTAAGCCTCATTGCTATGAAGAGATCCATTGCTGAGCATCTCATTGGTGGTTTGCCAGAAAATACAAATGCCAAACGATTCCTTGAAATAGTGGGAGAAAGATATAAAGTCTTAGATAAGGCTGAAGTTGGGAACTTGTTGAGTGAGTTAACGAACATGAGATATGATGCTGCTATGGGTGTTAGAGAATTTATATTGAAGATGGTCCACATTCAGTTCAAACTTAAGGCCCATGACATTGTCATTTCTGAAAATTATATTGTGCATCACATCTTAAATATTCCGACATTTGAATTTAGCCAGATTAAGACTACTTATAGTTGTCAGAATGAGACATGGAGCGTTAATGTCTTGATTACCAAATGTGTGACTGAAGAAGAGAAGTTAAAGAAGGATAAGTATGAGTCCGCTCACTTAATTGCCAATGCCAAGTTAAATTCATCTAGAAGAAAATGGAAGCCTAAAGAGTCAAATGCTCATTGTCCAAAGAAAGGCCAAGGCTTCAAGAAAAATGGGAATCATGGGAGAAATGGAGATAAGGATTTCAAGTGTTTTCACTGCAAAAAAAAAAAAAAAAAAAAAAGGATCACAAGAGAGCCAATTGCTATAACTTCCAAGCTTGGCTAAAAGCAAGAAAAGAAAGTCACCAAGGTGAGTTGTTGGTTTGTTTTGAAAAAAATCCGGTTGATATTCCTTTGGATTCTTGGTGGCTTGATTCTAGTTCTACTGTTCATGTGACTACTACCTTACAGGATCTCATAAATCTAAGGAATCCAAGTTTGAATGAGTCAAAGCTTAAAGTTGGAAACGATATTGGAGTTGATGTGGAGCACATAGGGACAGTTGTTTTGAATTTAGACTCTAGTTTTCAGCTTATTTTGAATAATGTCTTTTATGTTCCTAATTTTAGGAGAAACTTAGTATCTCTTTCTTTGCTTGACAAGGCTTGATATTATCTTTATTTTGCGAATAAAAGAGTAGATTTGAGTTATGATTCCAAAATTATTGAAAATTGTGTTTTGTTTGATTGATTATATCGATTATCCTTATCTCCCGATGGACCATATTGCTTTTTCAATGTCGAGAATAATGTTGTTAAGAGATCTTTAATCAAAGAAAGATCTCCATTGATATGGCATAAGCGATTAGGGCATATCTCCAAAGAAAGGATAAAACGACTCATCAAGGTTGATATTTTTTCTCCTCCTAACTCAGATGATATTAAGACTTGTATTGATTGTGTGATGGGAAAATTGACTAAGATCAAGAAGAAAGGCACTACTCGCAGTCATTGATGATTTCTCCCGTTATTGTTATGTTTATCTAATTAAGGAGAAGACTGATACTCTTGAAATGTTCAAAGTGTTTCGTACTGAAGTTGAGAAATAATTAGGAAAAATTATTAAGATTGTCAAATCTGATCGTGGTGGTGAATATTATGGACGATATACTGAGACTAGACAATAAATGGGACTGTTTGCAAAATATTTACAGGATTGTGGTATTGTTACTCAGTATACATGCATGGTAGTCCTAAACATAATGGTGTAGCTAAATGACGCAATCGTATACTCATGGAGATGAAACGAAGTATGATGGACAGTTTTCATTTACCTGAATACTTATGTGACGATGCAATTAAAACAACAACTTATATATTGAATCGTGTACCTAGTAGATCGGTACCGAAGACACCTTTTGAATTGTGGACATGGAAAAAACCAAGCTTGAATCATTTTCGAGTTTAGGGTTGTCCTGTAGAGGTGAAAATTTATGATCTTTTTTAGAAGAAGACTGAATTTAGACTAGATGTTACTTTATTGGATACCTTGACCATTCTAAAGGGTATAGGTTCTATTGTCCTACTCGTGGCACTAGAATTGTCGAATCTCAAACTGCAAAATTCCTAGAATTAGATGTTGTTGAAAAGAGTTATTCTCAATCTTTCAAGAGGGAAGAACCAAGCAAAACGGTCTCTATTCCATTACCCATCTTGAATGATGATTCTATGCGAGAGCCCTGCAGAGCGGAAATTCAACACAAAGCAGATACTGGAGATATGACAATAGATCCTCCTATCCCAAATGAAATTCCCCAGACGAATGATGCTGCTCCAAAAATGCCCGTGCGAAGATCATAACGACAAAGAAGACCAACGCCTCTAAATGATTATCATGTCTATCTTGAAGAAACTTATTTTGACATTAGAAATATAATAGTGATCAAGCAGATGAATGGTTAGAAGCGATGGAGAACGAGATAATTTCCATGTCAACTAATCAAGTATGGGAACTTGTTGATTTACCTGATGGGCATAAACCGATTGGCTGCAAATGGGTATTCAAAACCAAGAAAGACAATAAATGCAACATAGAAAGATTCAAGGCAAGATTAGTCGTGAAAGGGTACACACAAAGAGAATGCATTAATTACATTGAAGTTTTTCTCCAATGTCCACTAAAGACTTTTTTCGGATAATCATGGCATTGGTGGCTCATTTTGACTTAGAGCTTCACTAAATGGATGTCAAGATAGTTTTTTTTTTAAATGGAGATTTGGATGAAGAAGTGTATATGCAGCAACCTGAAGGGTTTAAAAAAGCCGGAAAAGAGCATATGGTGTGCAAACTTTAGAGATCTATCTATGGTCTAAAACAAGCATCATGTCAGTGGTACTTGAAATTTCACAAAATTGTGGAATCATTTGGCTTTGAAGAAAACAAGTTTAATCAATGCATCTACATGAAAGTAAATGAGAGTAAATATATTTTCTCAATACTTTATGTAGATGACGTTTTACTTACTAATAGAGATGTTAATCTACTAAATGACACAGAAAGTTTTCTATCTACAAAGTTTGATATAAAAGATCTTGGGGAAGCCTCTTTTGTTCTAGGCATTGAGATTCATTGTGATAGATCTAAGAAGGTTCAAGAGTTATCTTAGAAAAGTTATATAGATCGTGTTTTGAAAATATTCAATATGTAGACCTGCAAGTCAAGTGAAGCTCCTGTTGTGGAAGGAGATAAATTGAGCATAGAACAATGCCCCAAGAATGATGTTGAAAAAGAAGTAATGAAGAATATTCCATATACTAGTGCAATTGGCAGTCTTATGTATGCACAAGTATGTACCAGACTTGATATTACTTTTGTTGTGAATACTCTTAGAAGATATTTGTCAAATCCAGGTCATGAACATTGGGTTGCAACAAAAAAGGTGATGAGATATCTACAACGAACAAAAGACTTTATGCTCATGTATAGCAGAGTTGATGACCTAAAGGTGATTGGATATTCATATGCTGATTTAGCTAATTGTTCATATGATAGAAAATCAACTTTTGGATATATTTTATGATGGCTAGAGGTGCGATTTCTTGGAAGAGCACAACACAAACCTTGATTACGAACACTACAATATATGCTGAGTTTGTAGCATGTTATGGCGCATCAATTCAAGTTGTTTGGCTCAGAAATTTGATTTCAGAATTGCGAGTTATGGACTCTATTGCTAGACCTATGGTGATCTATTGTAACAACATTACAGTTGTGTTTTATTCCAAGAATGACAAGATCAGCAATGCGTCCAAACACATGGAGATCAAATATTATATTGTTAAGAACTTAGTCAAAAAGGAGACATTATGATCAAGAATATCATAACTGAGTCCATGTTAGCTAATTATCTAATAAAAGACTTATGACCCATTTTATTTAAAGAACATGTAAAGAATATTGATATTTTAGATTCTTTCGATTTCTTTTGTTAGTGCGAGATATATAATTCATATTTTTAGATATTATAGTTTTATACGAACTGATAATGCTTTCATGATGTCTATTAAAGCACTTATTTTCAATAATTGCTCTATCATTATCCTTTCTCCTGTTGGCGAGAAATAAAAGTATAAAACGTATCTTTAAACAAATTTTAGTTTAGAGACAACTAAATGTCACTAATTATGAGATCTTATGTTGGATTGTGACATAGTCATGCAATTTCATGTTGTTTAGAAATTGCGCTAATGCAGTTTCATGTCGTTGAGAAATTGTATTGAAGACCGATAAGAAATAGTGTATATTTTGATCACATGTTGGCACTATTTTTCACTACACTACTAGGCCCATGATCCATGAAAATATAATGCTTATTGTATGTGATTATGGAAGTTCATGTGTTATGTGGTATTTTCTTAACACATTGATCCCCATAGTCCTATACTGAGGTTATATATGATTGGATTTGTTTTGATATACCGTTATTGAAATATTATTTTTTTTAAAAGTTGTGACCACATAAAACAAAATTTTCAGTTATTAACCCGATAGTGTCGTTTTCAATATAAAATATTTTTTTCAAAATAAAAATAAGTTAATTAATGTAGCCCAAGTGGGAGAATGTTGGAAATTTCCTATAATATGGGCTTACATTAATTAATTTATTTTCTATTTTAAATAATCGGATTAATGCATTTTCCAATATTTGTTAAACCCTTAAGTGATTGTATTGAACTGAGTTTTGGCATCTATTAATAACGGGTCTAGTTGAGCAGTAAAATGTAGGCAATTGTGTTTAACTGAAGCCTGTAATGGGAATGTTGGTTGACACGCTATTGATTATGGTTTACTAAGTTCCATCTCTAGCCTATAAAAGGGTAGGTTATACCATAATCACATTAAAAGCTGATATACTGAAATAGGTTATAGAGAGGAAGATCTAGCATTCCAATAGATCTCTGATTATCAGGTTGATCTACTTTTCTTCAAGTAAAGTAATGGCTCAAATATGTACGTTTTAATTTCGTTGTGCTTATTAATCTTGATGTTTTACAGTCATATATGGATCTGATTGTTCTTGACTAATTAATTATTTATGTGAATAAATTTTCTACAGAGACAATCAGAATAGAAAACAATTGTGTAGAAATAGCTCCATTTGCACCAGATCTAGAGCCTTAGCCACAACCGACGATGGCTCGCTCACACATGATGGCGACAAGGAGATGCAAAGGGCGATGAAGTCTAGATCTGGAATCACCGTTGCTCCTGGCCATGGCTCAAGATCTGGAAGTTCGGGTAGATTTGGAGTCTTGGCCTCGAGACTGAGAGGCCATGGCTCCAGATTTGGAAGTTTAACCAGATTTGGAGTCTTGGCTACGAGACTGAGAAGTGGACGCGGAGGTCGGCGCTCAGATCTGTGGACAAGAGGCCATCCTTGGCCGACCGCTACTTTGCATCTCCATCTCTGTGGAGGAGCACTCGCGACCAAGGCTTAGCCACTGGGACAACGTAGAGGGGGTGGACGGGGAGGTTGGCTTGGACGCGATGATCAACCGTCACTCAACAGCCAGATTTGGTCTGTTGCTCAACGGCTTCGAGCTCGAAACTTGGCTCGTCCATGGCTGCTGGCGATGAGTTCAACAGCTTTGTTGCGGTCCATGGTGGCCACGGTGAGGCGGTGGCTCAAGGATGGCGGCAGCATGGCGGCTTGGGTGGTGGAGATAGCCAAGCCAAGGCGGAGCAGAGGTTGGAGATGAAGAGTCAAAGAGAGAAAAATTATTTTTTTTTTCTAATTTCCATGTCAGTCTCCATGTGTCAAGATCTAATTGGATATCAACAAATAAGCACACGCCACGACGTGGCGCTTGCAAACCACTAAATATTTTCTCGCCGAGCAAGGAGGCAAGATGATATTATTCTTTGTGTAAAGTGATGAGCAACAGATTTAACTATTTTCAAAAAAAGATATAATGTTAAACCGTCTTATTTTATAAGCAATCTAGTTTTAAAATTTATTAATAAGTTTTTATTCAGGCTTCCTCAAAACAAAATAAATATTGCAAAAAACTCTTCAAGTTTTTTTTAGTGTTACTAAAAACCCTAAACTTATCCATCGTGATGCAAATATCCTAACTTTTTTTGTGTCACAAAAAGACTCTGAATTTATGCCCGTGTCATAAATATAACGTTGAATGAAATTAAAATAGAAGATATATATGTCACGTGTATATAAGTTTAAGTTTTTGTGACAAGTGTAGAGTTTTTTGTAACACAAAAAATGTTCAGGATATTTGTGCCATAATGAATATAATTTAGGATTTTTTTGTAAACTTACTTATGGTGATGCAAATATCCTAACTTTTATTGTGTCACAAAAGACTCTGAATTTATACCCGTGTCATAAATACAACATTGAATGAAATTAAAATAGAAGATATATATGTCACGTGTATATAAGTTTGAGTTTTTCATGACAAGTGTAGAGCTTTTTGTAACACAAAAAAGTTCAGGATATTTGTGCCATAATGAATATAATTTAGGATTTTTTGTGGTATTTGTCAAAACAAATTACGAATTTACTGCTGCTTGTATTTCTTTTTCCTTTTTTTTTTTTTGATGACCCAGGGAACCCAAAATGCAGCCGGTAGCCGGCAGCAAACCTGAGGGTGACGTTAGCGGAGGACCCATCACCCCGGTCTGCACACTTAAGACACCAAATGCCTCCACTGGGTTTTGAACCCCTCACCTTTAGGGAAGGATCAATGGAGCTCTTATCCAACGGAGCCACCACGGTCGGTGATTTTTTTCCTTTTTTAATCTTCATGGAGTTAAAAAAGAAATCGTGACCGTGAGGGTGACCCTTACCATCCTAGCTTGTGCCGATGGGGACGGAAAAGCCCATCGGATGGTGTTAAAGAAACCCTTGTCTCTAGCTCCGAGCAAGCCAAAGGTGCAAAGTAAGTTGGAGGATTCGAACTCGCGACACATGGGTGGGGTCAAAGTAGACTGCTAACTGCGCTGCTGTACCCGTGGAGCTTGGGGTCAAAAGTTAAAAAGCTCAAGTACGAAGGGAGATGCTTTTAGCCGAAAGACGACGAGGAGAATTTCAATCGTAACCCGCAAGAAAGATACCAAAAAAATCGAGAAGGCACGCCGCATGGATCTTTTGCATTCTTGGATTACGGAAAATATTGGATGTATTAAGAAATTCTATTGAAACTTATTCCATACGTAATATGTCAAGTTTTAATTGACTTACGAAGCAAGCAAGACCTGTGAATTGATTTATTCTTTTACAATAATAATTACGGATTTACCGTTACTTGTATTTCTCTCTTACTATAGCAATTTCCATCGAGTATTATGACTGTGCAGGTTACCCCTGTTGTCTTGATGAAAACCATCAAATGAGTTGTTTGGATAAGGTTTGAATTAGATAAAAAATTATTCGATCCAAATTGATCCATTTAATCCATCTTGACTCATTAATGACTAATACGCAATCCAACTCACAAACACTTCCACAGTTGATCCAATTTGAGAGAGCAGCGAGTGACAAGATCAAGTGAGGGGGAGTGAGAGTTATAAAGGTAAGTCGGAATCTAAGTAAGTTGTGAACCTATTTAACACACGTTATTTCGATCTTCACAATTCTAAATCCAATCATTTACTAAATATGACTAACTCGTATAATAACCCGATTCACTAAATATGAAAAAAAATGGATCTACAACCCATTTTGATAGATCTACTCATGACTTTCACCGATTACGATTGATGAACCCCTCGCGTGACTTGCTCCGTGAGTAGGAGGATTCCAACTTGCTGGATGCCGCACGTGGGTGGGTGGGGTGAAAGTAGCGCTATTAGCTGCGCTACGCCCTCTGTGGTGATAAAAAGTTAAACCAAGTCGAGGGGATTTGCTTTTGGCCAAAAGAGTAGGAGGAGAATTTCAATCTTAACCCCCCCCAGAAAACACAAGAAAAACATTAAGGCACCCTCGTGGATGTATTGAATTCTTTGGTTACGAAAAATAGCGGATGAATAAAGGAATTTTATTTTAAAAAAAAAAAAAAACTTACTTGTTATGTAGCGTGGCAATTGTTCATAGGTTATGAAACAAGTGAGGCCGGTTAATTTAACTTCTTAAGATATACAATAGGAAAATAGTCACATCATTCAATAAGTTACAAACATTACTCATTAATTAAAACTGGCCTTCTCTTTCGAGATTTGATCCTAGTAACATAACTTACCTTAGAATAGGTTTTTTTTTTTTTTTTGTCTGTCACACTGTAATTTTTAACTTAATTTTAGACTTTTGCCATACCTTTTTACAGAAGGTTGAAATGCAATTCCATAACTGAAACTAAACATCCACACCTCCAGGCCTCTAGAGATGGTGGGGAATCAAACTGTTCACATTTCCATTCTCATGTGAGAATAGTGGTCACTAGAAATAAGCCCCAATGGTTGCTCACTAACAAGTTCACCTACAAAAAATCCTACTCAATTTTTTTTGGTATTTTCCAAGGCAATAGGTAGGGGTGTGCAAAGGAACTAGGAATGACCCGAATTGTCTAGAACCGCACTGAATTTGCCCGAAACCAGCGGTTCCCGTAGGAACCGGTCCTGTCTCGATTCCAATTTGCTAGAATCGGTAAGTATCGGTCCGATTCCCGGTTCCAAACGTGGAACCGTCCACCTGAACCGAACCGTAATATATTTTTAAAAAAGAAATTTCAACTCAATTACTTAATCATTTTGTAATTTTTTCGACCAATATTTATGAACATATATATTTGTAGTATCGAGCAACATTATTGACTCTTTTGGTCTCTCGGGAGCGTAATAGGATCAAAACCCCTATTTTTTGTTCATTATAATAATCCATTTACTTGCTTTCTTAGTTTAAAAAAAAAAAAAAAAACAAATGAAGAGGATAGAGGATACCAATTGGAGATGTTCAACCCAAATTTAAAGTCAAACGAGCTTTAATGTTCTACATAAAAACTAGATCCACGATGATATTACTCGATGGATGCAATTTTGAAGGGATTTGAGACCGGTTCTATAGACTCACCCGGGAAACGGACCGGATCGGTCGATTAGGGTGGATCCATGGAGTCAATGGGCGGTTCCCAGTTTTAATTTTTCAAAATTGATTCTTAGTGAGTGGTTCCGGTTTCAAGGTAACAATCGCCCACCCAAACCATACTTGCCCCTAGCGGCAGGTGGTAATGCCCCTAGAACAATAAGAAAAATAAGTGCTAAGTTTCAGAAAACAAAAGCTACCGAAATTTCATAAACAAGTGCACGAGAAATACCTATCGAGTAATCGGCTGAAGTAATTTTACAAAATACTTATACCCGGACTATTCTCACATAACATACTATTAATGCTTCAAGAATACGAAATTGTTTCACACAAAATGAGCATTATTTGTATTATGTGATTTTTCGAGTTTCTTTTTCTTTTTGTCCCGGACTGTCGAGGTTTTTGGTTGAAACGCGGAACACGCAAGACTTTTCTGACCAATCAGCGGTGGGGTTTGCTTGACCATTTGTGAGTGAACCGAAGTCAACGGTTCCTTCTTTCACGGGTTTAAAAAAAGAAGTTGGGTGGTTCAGTCACGGCATTCCGCCCAATCACTTTTCAGCTCCCCACTCATCGCAATGATGCGGTCCGAAGAGAATTACTTATGAATTGTTTCCTCTGAGACCTCGATTTTCTCGCGCCTCGACTTTCATTTCCAAAACTTCTTCGCACCCTCGTTTTTGCGATCAAACGCTATAATAAATGACGAGGGTCTTTAATTATAAGATCTCTATTTGTTTCCCTAAACAATATTGTCGCCGACCCACCCCACATCGCACACTCTAAATAATTCTCTCAATAAGTAGTACTTGAACTGTCCTCCGACATGAACTTCTCCGTTCGTCGGAGCTCCTCTCTACCGCCTGTGTAGAACCCTCTACCTCTGATGTAGAAATGGCTACCCCTCCACTCATAATCCCGAACCCCCCCCTCCCCCAATCCAGGGTGTTTAATCCCCCATAGCCAAATCTTCAACCCATCTGTCCCTTCTTTCCTCCATCTGTCGAATACCAGCAAAACCCACAAACCCACAAAACCCACAAAACCTAGTGTGAAGTATACCCATAAAACCCTAGATCTATGTCGGCATTTCACCCATTTGGATTTCATCACCCCATCTTTCTGGGGTTTCATCCCAGATCCACGAAGACCCACAGAACTATTACAACTTAAGCGATTTTCACCCATTTGATGATTCCACCCTTCACGTTTAAATCACTACCACTCCAATCTCTGACCACCTTCTTGGCGCTTCACTTTAGCAAAATCGACACCAGTGTAAGAGCTCCCTTCAAGCTAACTTTGTTACGCCAAATAGTCTCTTCTCCAAGGCTCAACTTTGCATATTCTCTTCAGGGTATTTTTTCTTTAATCTTCTCAGAAAGTAGCTGTGGATTTGATTATCTCTTTATTGCCCCTGCATAAGAGAAGTTGAAATGGATAATGAGCATAATGATGAAAGAAGAATGACGGCTTTGTGTAAAAGTCTTGGCAATTTATGGTCCGAAGATGATGTTGTTGATGTGAAAGACGAAATCTTTGAAGAAAAATTGCAAGAAATTTGGATTGTACCTTAACTTTCAAGCTTTCCTTAACACTATGAAGAGTGCTTGGAAGACTGAAAATGTGGGCTGTACCTTATTAGAGCTACGGTTTTTTCTCGTTTTCTCTTGCCTCTGAAGCTGATAAACGGAGGGTTTTAAACTCAAGGCCCTGGTCTTTTTCCAGCAATTTATTAGTGTTGCAGCAATGTCATCCAGATACTCTTGAATTATGCTATGAGTTTACCCATGTGCTTTTTAGGTACATCTTTATAGTCTGCCATTTGGTTGAGTTACTCATGAAATTGTAAAGGATGTGGCATCGAAAATTGGAGAAGTAGTGGAGGTGAAATTAGAAGCAAAAGGAAATAGTAATTACCAGGTTGGCAAAGCAAGAATTAATCTGAACCTGACTACCCCTCTAAAGACTGGAGCCATCATTAACTTGGGTAGGAAAAAGGTTTGGGTGGAATTTAAATATGAAAGACTACCGCACTATGGCTACTCTTGTGGAAGAATTGGCCATCATGCCACTTTTTGTACTGAAATACCATATAAAGAATCAGGCCTTGAGGAAAACTTACCTGGAAAGTTTGGGCAATGGTTGCGAGCGGAGGTGAATGAATTTAGTCCATATGGGAAGATTTTCTATGGCAAAAAGGAGTTTATTGAGGCGGAAGAAGATATGGTGACAGAAACCCCTTTATCCCCTAAAACTGAGGTGTTGAGGAAATTAGTCCTGTCAGTTTGTGAGAAGCAGCCTGAGGAGAGTGTAGCACAACGAATAGACACTCATCCTTCCTCTTCCCTAGCTTAAATAGTTATCGAAGATAAAGGAAACCAGAAGAAGGGTAGTAGCTGCCTGGATGAGGAATCTTTATTGGTGTGCTATAAAGAACAGCTGAAGGAATCAGAGCTTAACACACTGGAAATTTTAGAAGCTACTAAAGGAGGTACAATGACTAAACTTAGAAATACTAAGCTTTCCTCAACTAAGAAAGAAAAAAGATTTTTCCCTTATGGAGCTCGATCCTCAAAAACTCCGGTATTAGAGAACTCACAGCTCATTGAGACTCCCATTGAAGTAGAGAAGAAGTCAATTCAGTGGACTTTAATGGCTAGCCCTAATAAGCCACCGGATTATCCATGAAGCTTTTAAGTTGGAATTGTCAAGGGTTGGGCACACCCTTGACAATTCAAGCATTGAGAGTCTTAGTGACTCAAGAAAGGCCCAATTTGATGTTTTTAATGGAAACTAAAAATCAAGAGCAAATGGTGCAACAAGTTAGGAGGCGACTCAAATTTCAGAACTGTTTTTTGGTAGATCGAGATGGTTTAGCGGGAGGTTTGGCTATTTTCTGAGATAATCAGCTTCATTTAACAATTGAGGGGTATTCCGAGACTCATATAAATGTTTGTTGTCACATCTTAGAGTTAAGACAACTCATGAGAATCACCTTTCTACATGCTCCCAACGAATTCAGAGAAAGAGTATTATTATGGGAGTCGATCCATAAAGACAGCACAACAAATTAGCTTCCTTGACTATGTCTAGGTGATTTTAATGAAGTCCTGTATCATTGGGAGAAAGAAGGAAGAAGAATGGCTGAGCATTACCATATGACAGCGTTTCGGGATTTTTTGCATACTTATTCTTTAATGGATTTGGAGAGTAAGGGCTGTGCTTTTACTTGGACAAATAATAGAGAAGGGGATGCTTTTGTTAAGGAAAAGCTAGATAGAGCAGTTTGTACAATGGAGTGGAGACTAGCATATTCTAATGCAGAATGTCTAGCCTTACCAGTTATTGGCTCAGATCATAGCCCACTACTTTTATCACTTTTCCCAAGGAATGATTGTAAAAGGAAAATATTTAGATTTGAAGCTTTTTGGGCGGAGGATGAGGAATGCGGACAAATAGTAAAGAATGCTTGGATTTCAGCAAATTCTCCAAGGAATAATATTGTAGATAAGCTGAATATAGTGTCCCAAAATCAGGCGGAATGGAGTAAAAATAGATTCTCTAATGCACATAAGAAAATTTCTTGGTTAAGGAGTGAGCTCCAAGTGATGATGAATAATCCTAGGGGTCAAATGATCATGTTAAAATTCAAAGAATAAACCAAGAAATTGAGAGTCTATGGCAGCAAGAGGAGTTATATTGGGAGATGAGATCAAGAATTAGCTGGCTTAAATGGGGGGATAGAAACACCAAATTTTTTCATGCTACTACCATATGTCGCGACCTAAATTTCGGGTGCACCACCTAGGTTTAAGCTAATGGACTACTAAGTCTTTAAACTTAACTCGGGCTCTCCCAAGCCCATATCAATTCGCTACTTAAGGTTCAAATATTTAGCATGCAAATAATTATTATCTAGGAGTCGCCACTAATCGGTTTACGGTATGTCGATTAGACACCTGAGTAAAATAATGATAATTTACTCCCACGAACTAGAGACTAAGTACGGGGACTTGGTTACACTAGATTTCTCTAATGCCCTTTCGATACCAATATGTTTTTGAAAGGTAACTTGGATTTATTTTAACCTAAATTACTATCATGCAATAGGGTACTTAATCATTATTAAGCATTGAATAAAATAAATTACACCAAATGAATTCAACACACTAAAGCAAGTGATTATTTTTGGGTTTTCTTTTATCTCAAAATTAAAACATGCTCTTTAACTATATGACCAAATTTTGCTAACCAACTATTTCTAATTAAATGAACCCAACATGCAAACTAATTGACATGCACCTAATATTTTTGTGTTTTTTTTTATTGAAATTCGGAATTAACAAAAACCCTCATTAAATTATCTAAAATGAATAATTTTCTAATTTATTTTAGGGGTTAATTTGACTTAAACCCTATATTATCTTAGAAAACTATTTTTTTTTTAGAAAAATGAGATTATTTAAATGTGCAAAGATTATCTAAGCCTATCTAAAAAAAAAATTAAATCCAATTCTAATCTATTCCAAAAATTATCTAAAAGTGTAATCCTAAAAATGCATTACTAATTTACTAAACTAACACACTCGATGCAAGATTTGATTTTTGATTTTTTTGATTTTTTTAGTGTTTTTCAAGACAAGCAATTATCAGATAAATATTATATCTAAACTAATCAAGACATTCACCAAATAAAGAATTAAAATAATTGAAAAAATAATCCGTTGTCTCACGGATCAAATTAACGATTATCGTAACCCTAAATATCACAACATGTAAGAGAGTTCAAAATAATTAAAAATTTGATCCGAAATCTTACGGATCAAATTAATAATTATAATGATTTAACAATTAAAATACTATCAAAATGCCCAAAAATTAATATAATTAAAAAAATTATCCGAATTCTTACGGGTCAAATGAATAATTATAATAATTTTGGGCGAAACCCTACGGTTAATGCCTACAAGATTCATGAAATGAATATTGACAACCAATATTACAATTTAAATAACTAAACTAAAATAAATAAATAAAATAAAATAAGATAAATGAAAAATAGAAATAAAAAAATAAATAAACTAAACTACCTAAGGGGACAAGAAGACAGCAGCGTCGATGAGGAGATGGTGACCAGCGTGGGAACTCCGGCGAGAGACCGACGGAGCTGTGGTGTCCGGCGCAGTCGCGGAGGTGCAAGCGTCGAGCAGCGGTAGCCGGCGTGAGGAGATGCTGGCGCAACAAGCAAGTGTCGCGGGGGGTTGCAGGCGAGGTAGCACTCGTCGTCAGGTGGGGCAGCGGCGACGCCAACAGGAAAACAGCAACGACGGTGTCGGGCTCCGGTGGTGTTGCAGGGCGTCAGGCGCTGGGTCGCCGGAGGGAGGACGGTGACGAGTAGGCTGCCGCGGGGCGAGTTACAGGTTGCGGGTGAGGCACGGTGGAGAACGAAGACACGACAGAGGCTCGACAAGGTGAAGGGGGGGCTCGCAGGCTAAGACGGCGACGACGCGGGCTATGGCAGAACGGAGGTGCGGCATCAGTTGGTCGTCGAGGGCAAAGGCGGAGGTTGGCTCTGGGCGTCAGAGCGTCTGGTGGTGTTCAGAGATGTCGATGTCAGTGCAGCGACGGCAGGCGTAAAGACGGGCAAAGCAAAAGCGGAGGCACGGGCTGCAGAAACTAAGGCATGGCAGCAGCAGGCTGCTGGGGCGACGGGTGAGTTGCAAACGGGAGCAGGTGGAGGCGAGACACCGGTGGTAACGATTAGGGCGACGGGCAGCAGCAGAAAAAGAAGATGAATAGTGCTATTTTTGTTTTCTTCTTTTCCTTTTTTCCTTTGCTGCACGTCGCTTCTCTTCTCCCTGCTCCATTTCTTTTCTTTTTCCTTTTTTTCTTCGGCAGAAGGTCTGCTGACTTTTCTTTTTCCTTTCTAAAGCTTTTCCCCTTTTGTGTTGCTCTCTTTTGAAGAACGAAGGAAAAGCCCTTTTTGTCACGAATTCTCTCTTGATTTTTTTTTTTTTTTCTGGATTCGCTCCATCTTTTCGTACGCGATGTCTTTTATAGGCCCAAAAATAGTATCTTTGTGATATATTTTATTTCTATTTTAATTGTGCATAATCTCCCGAATATATCGTTTGACCCTACGTGATATTCTCTTTTGTATTTTCGCATATTTCATCCAAAAATTTCCTTTATGCTTGAAAATATGTTCCTAAGAGCGCGCATGATAAAATTTCTACTTCTCTATTTCTCTCGTTTTTACATTCCCTGGAGTAAGTTTGGAATAGAAATTCATTTAGTAATACAATTTAATTTTTTTTATTTCTAGAACAGATTTTTATTCCAGAAATAGATTTGAAGAAGAAATCGAAGCTAAATTTTTTAACTTTTCAATTTCTGAAATAAAAATTGAGAAATCAATTTACATTCCGAGAAATTTTGTCATGTGCACCCTCAATGTATATTACCCGAATATGTGAAAAATCTCGCGCTCGCCGTCGGTCCAATAAAATAAAACAAAACAAAATGACATAAATGTTTCTAAACTATATGCCATGCGATTTTTTTTTTTTGGGGTAAAAATTAACACATTTTTATGCAAAAATTTAGGTGTCAATACCATCTAAAGGAGAATCCGGAACATAATCACTATGCTAAAAAATTCAGAAGGGTAGTGGATGAAAGGCGAGAAGGTTATAAAGGAAATGGTAGGATAATACTTTAATGATCTGTATAAGTCGGGAGGGGACATAAATTTTCAGCCAATATTAGATCAGGTTTTAGGCTTGGTTGATGCAGATATGAATCAACAACTGACACAGCCCGTTACAATGGAGGAAATTACAGCTGTAACATTTTAATTAGGAGCTGCTAAAGCTCCCGGGCCTGACGGTTTTAATGGTTTATTCTTTCAAAAGCATTGGAATGACCTAAATGAAGAGATTTTCAAGGAGGTGCAGCAGTTTTTTGAAACGGGATCCTTAAACCCTGAGCTTAACAGAACATCAATAACCCTCATTCCAAAAACCCTAAATCCAGAAAAGATAGAACAATTCCGCCCTATAAGCCTATGTAATTTTATCTACAAGATCATCTCGAAGATGTTGACAAATAGGCTGAAACCTTTACTCCCTAACCTAATTGAAGAAGAACATAGTGCATTTGTAGGAGGACGCCAAATTCAAGACAACATCTTGATCGTACAGGAGGTGTTAAATAGAATAAGAACACGGGAGAGGAAAAAAAAAATTCCAAGCGGTTTTAAAGTTAGATATGCAAAAAACCTATGACCGAATAGAATAGGACTTTCTTCGGGAGTGCCTAATTAAAATGGGTTTCTGTGGAAGGTGGGTTAATTGGGTGATACAATGTGTTTCTACAGTATCGTACAGCATTTAAATTAACGGGGAGCCCATGCCTTATTTCAAACCCACTAGAGGAATTCACCAAGGCGACTCGTTGTCTTCCTATCTCTTCATTCTAGTGGCCAACGTATTATCTATCTTGATAAAGCAAGCAATTTCGGTAGGTAATATTCGAGGAATCAAATTAAATCATAACTGTCCTACGCTATTGCATCTCTTATTCGCGGATGACTCCATCTTCTTCCTACATGGAACTATAATGGAATGTCAGAATCTAACGGCTATTCTTCATCAATATTACTTTGCTTCTGGTTAGGCCATTAACCTAAACAAATCCGGGATATATTTCAGTAAAAGCTGCCCAAAGAGTTTGAAGAGGAATATGGCTTCTGAATTGCCAGTTCCTATAATTGACAAAACAGGGAAATATCTCGACATTCAATCGGATTGGGGGCGATCAAAGAAAGAGCTATTTGCTTGGATCATTGCTAGAGTCAACATGAAATTGGAAAGCTGGGAAGAGAACTTATTGTCAAAAGCCAAGAAGGAAATATTGATAAAGGCTGTGGTGCAGGCTATTCCTCAATACGCCATGTCCATTTTCAAAATTCCACTTTCAATTTGTAAAGCTATCGAGAGGAAAATCACCAATTTATGGTGGAAAACTAGTAATAAAACATCTAGTTTACACTGAAAAAAATGGGATAGTTTAAAGCTTAGAAAAGAGAAAGGAGGACTTGGATTCAAAGATTTAGGAGTTTTTAATAAAGCTATGTTAGGGAAGTAAGCTTGGAGATTAGCTCAGCAGCCAAATACGCTTTGGAGTCAACTTATGAAAGGATTATACTTTCCACAAGGGGATTTTTTTAATGTTGGAAGAGAGTATCGGTCTTTGTGGGGTTGGCAAAGTCTCCTAACGGGAAGGGATGCTATATCTCCCAGAATCTTGCGAGCGGTTGGGAATGGAAAGAAAATCTCCATTAGAAATGATAGATGGCTAAAGAAATGTCTGCTTGGTGGTCCAGCAACGAGGAATGAGCGAATTAAAGTGGCTGAACTGATAGACATCGAGGAGGGACAATGGAATGAATCCTTAATTAAGACTTTGTTTGATGAAGAAATGGTAATAGAAATTCTCACCATTCCTATAGGTTTACTGAATATAGAGAATAAACTAGTCTGGGCTGATAACAAATCAGGGGATTATTCGGTTAAAAGTAGATACTTCAGCAACAAGAGCCTTACTAGTGCTCTCACTATAAGAGCATCATCTTCCTATCAGGTTAAACCAGCTTTGTGGAAATACATTTGGCAAGCAGAAACAACCCCCAAAGTTAAAATCTTTCTACGGAATGCATGCCATAATGCCCTACCTACTTTGGATAACCTATATAGAAGGAATATCGTACTTGCACCGGTATGTCCGCTATGCAAACAAGAACCTGAGACAGTGGAACACACCTTGCTACTCTGTCCTTGGACATCACCAATATGGCATCAGCATCCTCTAAAAATTTGTATCAAAAGAATGGGTCTTACTCGGTTTGATGAATGAGTAATAAAGTTAAGGGAGGATCCACGAACCTCGCCTCAGTTTGACCTTGTAGTGATGATCCTATAGTGTATTTGGAAGGATCGAAACAATGCAATTTTCCGGAAAATGGCCCTAAATCCACAGCAAACTTTAGATAGAGCAATATTCTAGAATGATAGCTTTCAGACTTGGAACGGCAACAAAAACAGAGCAAGCAAAAAAGTAGACCATACCCGCAGGTGGCAAAAACCGAAACCCGGTGTTCTGAAGGTTAATATCGATGCTTCTTTCTTTCCTGATTTTGATGATCCATCCCAAACTGAGAACAATACAAAGGCGGACAGAGGAGAGTTTAGGGCGACCGGTCCCTTCGTGCAAGATTCAGAGACCCCACCAAGAACCGAGATGAACAGGGGTGAAAACAGAAGATGAGCTACAAGTGTAACAACGCATAACGGTGAAGAAACTCCGGTGATCCTCTCTCCCGCACGAACCTCTGCTGCTTCAACTCCGGAGGTCATCTCTCTTGCTCAAAACTTTATTGCTTGACTCGACCCAAGCCTCACGGGAGACTAAGGGCTGCATGGTTGGCACTTATTGCATTCGTGAAGAAATTTCTGTTTTTTGTTACGGGAACAAAAAAGGAGCAACGCGTTTGTGTGCGTTTGTTCCTTTTTGTTCTTTTTGTTCCAGGAACAAAAGAAACAGAAACAAGAAACACAAAAACTTGTTTCTTGTTTTTCGAAACACAAATCAAAAACACTTTTTTTTTTTTTTTTCTTATTTTTGTTCTTTCTTTTGGCCGGTCGCGGCCTCGGCCATGGCGGCGGCCGTGCAGACGAGGGCGGCGGCCTCGCCCAGCCACGCGAGCTCATGGGCCCCGCTGAGCCGACGCTCGCCGTCCCGGCCCCGGCGAGGCCGAGGCTCGCCGTAGGCGGGCGAGTCGGCCTCGCCATGGCCGGGCGAGCTCGTCGCACAGCGGTGGCTCGGCGAGGAGCCGAGGCTCGCCGCGGCCTGGGCGAGTCGGCCTCGCCGGATCCAGGCGAGCTCGAGCTCGCCCGGCCATGCGAGGCCGACCTCGCCGCCTGGGCGAGCTCGATCTCGCCCGGATCCGCGAGCCGCGCCTCGCCCGCCCGTGGCGAGCTCGGCCTCACCGGATCAAGCGGGCCGACCTCGCGCCGGCCTGGCGAGCTCGATCTCGCCCGGATCCGGCCTCGAGCTCGCCCAGGCGGCGAGGCGAGCTCGCCCGGCGAGCCTCGGCCTCGCCAGCGGTGGCCGGCGGCGCGCCTCGCCGCCAGGCGAGCTCGGCCCTCGCCGGCGGTCGCGGCCAAGGCCTGGCGGCGACCAGAGCCAAAAGAAAAAAAAAAATGAAAAAGAAAAAAAAAAAGAAAAAAAGGAAAAAAAGAAAAAATTAGAAAAATAAAAGAAATAAAAAAAATTATCAAATTTACCAAACATGTTTGTTTATTTTTATTAGAACAGTTCAAACGCGTATTTTGTTCAAAATTGTTTAGGAGCAAATCTTTTTTTCATTTCATTCGCAAGCGATTTTTAAAGCAACCTTGGCCGGCAGCCCTAAACAGAGCAGACCCAGCGTCGAGCACAAGTGCAAATGGTGGAAACTCCCCACCAGATTCAGATCCATTTCTCATCTCTCTCTCTCGAACCCCTGCTGCTTCGACCCAACCCGAGAGGATGAATTGTGGACATCCAGCGTCGAACATGGGTGCAAACAGAACAGGATCTGCAGAGGACGCCTCTTATGTTAAAGATTCTGCAGATTTACCCCTCACCGAGCAAAGCCCAGATGCGAATAGCGGAGACTCCCCACCAGATGCAGATACATCCCTCATCTCTCTCGCCCAAACCCCTGCTGTTTCGACCCAACCTGAGCGACTGACCAGCGGACAGCCAGCGTTGAACACTAGTAAGAACAGAATAGGATTTGCAGAGGACGCCTCTTTTGTTCGAGATTTTGCAGATCTACCCCTCATTGAGTAGAACACATATGCGAACAGTGGAGATTCCCGACCAGAGGCTTCTCTTGATGGAGACTCCGATGATCGAAGCCGACATAACAAGAGTGGAAGGAAGAATCGAGCGGCCATAGCATGTGTTATCCGAGATGCGTCCGGGAGGATGCTCGATGGCTTCTCCAAATCAATTGCAGCAAGCTCACCTCAACAAGCAAAAGCGGTGGCGTTGGTGGAAACCCTAAATTTTCTTCTCCCCAAATCTACAGAGACACTCGAGCTTCAATCTGACTGCAGTGTACTTGTACACTGTGTAAACTCATCTGATCAGCTTAACTGGGAAGTACAACCCCTGGTGGACCGGACCAAGGAGCTGAAGAACAAATTTTCGAGCCTCTCCATAGCCCATTACGGCTGGGACTCGAGCAAGCTCACTGATTGGTTAGCCAAATCACAACGGTTAAACGTTTTACCTAAGAATTGGGTCACTCACCCTCCTTTTACTCTTTTTAATATATCATGCTCCGATGCTCTTGATGTAATTTCACCATACTCCGTTAAGTAATGAATATTACGCGTAATTTCTACCAACAAATATTTAAAAAAGTGGTCACTATTTATTCTCTCTCACACCCACACACAATGAATATTTTAAAAAGTGGTCACTATGACAATCTGGATCGGAATTTGCAAACCACTATAGAAGATTAGCAAAGAGATTTAAGATTTGGGGATCATTGGGCTATTGCTTTGTGGGTAATTCTAGCATTAGAGTTTTTGACTAGTGTAGGTAACTCTAATTCTAAACATTTTGCACGAATTAATAGATTTTAATGTGCGGATTTGCAGTTCCTGAGCTGTGGTCCATTTACACCCTAATAAATTGTGTCAAACCAAGGGGATTGAATTTCTTTCCTAATATTAGAAAGCAAGAAACTATTATACTTAAGAGCAATATTTCTTTATTGTTTTTAAAATATTAAGATAATGAGGGCTTAGTTAACTTTCATATGTATCTTTCCAATGTAAGAAAACATACCGACATTTGTGATATTTGTTTTACATCCCCAACTCATGAAAAATATAATGAACATGTTTGGAACATTTTAGTGGATAAAAGAAAATTTAGGATTGAACTTCGGAAGAAAAGCCGGATCACTTCAAATTCATTGTTCTATATGGACGACATTTCATGAAACGGATTAGCTTTCTAACAACAAAAGAGGTCATTAGACATAAGATATTCATTATAAATTAGAGCCTCTCAAAGAAAGAATAAACTATGAAGAATAAAAAGAGTTAATTCAATTTATTTGAAAGAAAGGCTCCACCACAATGAACACAATTTCAATGCCATACATTATCGCACTTATGTTATGCACGAGAACAATTATTTATGGTAATAGGTAAAGATAAGAGAACATGAAAGCTAGGGAAATTTTCCTAGTGGGGCAGGGGCATCGCGCGGGGTGACGGTGCCCTATGGGGTCCCTTCCCTTTAGAGGCAAAAATTCGACAATATAATTTTTTTCGATTTTTCTGAAATTATCCTTGATTTGACGTTATTTTAAGTGATAAATAATGAGAAATCCTCATAACATAACCTCGCGAGAAAAATCCTCAACTAATTCAACTATTTTAAAGTAATTTTTCCATCTACATTACTTGAGCATAATGTAAATCCTAAATATGCATAGGGGGAAGTAAGTAAGGGAAAATTCCTGCCTCCACTAGGTTCACTAGACTAAGTCCATCTGAGCCGTTGACCAGATGGATTACATACTAATATGATTGATCAACAGTTGTAATGAAATTGCTTATATGAATCAAGTCCAAACAAATTTCTCTCGAAAAGCAAAGCTGTTGCCTTGTCCTCTTTTCGTTGGCCTTCCCTCCTAGGTACGCGTGAGTTTAGAGTCGGCTTAGGTTCGGACTACATTTATTCTTTTTTTTTTATTTGCATAATCTCATCTTTTGTTAATATAATATTCAAGGTCAACTTTTAAACTAAGTGAAGTACTATGATAGTTAGTCTTTCGAAAACAACAAATTTCATTAAAAGATTTCACTGATATTGGGTAGTACACTAAAGTCTTTTTGCTTCACTCAAAAAATCAAACGCATTATTCCATCTACTTATTGGTAAAGCAAGACCTAAAGTTAAGGGCCGTTTCATAAAAATAAAAATTAAGTGTCGAAAATTAAAGAAATGTGTTTATTGGAAATCTTAAAACTTGTTATAGAAGTGCAAATAAATCCTAAAACTTGCAAAAAATGCAATCAAGTCCTTAAACGTGTTAAATTAGTATAAGCAAGTCTTTTCATCAATTTCGTCCAACTTGACCAATGGAAAATAGTGAAATGATTTTTTTTTTTTTTACTATATTTACTATCATACATGGTGATAATCTGACTAAAATGATGCCGATTTGATTCAAATGTGATTTTACTACAACTTTTTATATAAATTAAGTTAAAAAAAATATTCTAAACAAAGTTAGAACTAGGTGGCAAGAACTAGATGCTAAAAGCTTGTAGGCCTCGCCCAATTCTAGCTAAGGGCTGCCATTAGTGGAGGTCAACCACCACTAGCGGCCCTCATCTACAATCAACAAGGGCCAACGGCCCTTGTCTGTTGTATTAAACTTCAACTTTTAGACTAAATTGACGTCGTTTCAATCTAATGTTTCACGTTTTAGCCACGTAGGAGGGAGAATATATATATATATTTTTAAAAACCATATTAGCACTTTTTGTTAGCCAAGTTGGACAAAGTTGATAGAAAGACTCATTTGTATCAATTTAATAAGTTTTAGAGATTAATTTTACTTTTTGCAAATTTTACGACTCAATTGTACTTTCGTGACGTGTTTTAAGACTTTTAATGTACATATCCCAAAAAATAAAATATTGGATATTAAGCAACGACAAGTCTGAAAACTGAGAATGAAAACAAAAAGTTGGCTTCGTAAAAGACTAGTTGTCATACACGCGCATAGGACGTGTTTGATAACTTTTTTAATGGCGAGAGATGGTCCATTACGATACTTTTGGGTGTTTTTGGGAATTGATTCTAACGGGAGTAACTACACATTATCGAAGAAACCACCCACTCCGAAACATTATAAATACCATATTAGACTTTATTCTTGCAGCAATTATAATAATGTCGATGGTACTTTGGTAAATTTGGAGTGCGCTCCGACACTAATTTATAAGTTCCCTTTATTAATAATATATATGAAAACCAAATGCTACACAAAATAATTTTGAATATTATTATTAGATTTTAGCCTGTAATTGTTAAGATAATAATTTTGTATCCATTTCCTTAGGGGCAATTTCGATAACTCAAATAAATAAACAAAATTTATGTTACCAAAGATTATCAAGTGCACTCAATGACTCTAAATGATGAAAACTTAGGATTTTTTCTTTTTTTATACTTAATATGATTGTTACACATTCCCTAAAGCGTTTCATTTTTCACTTATACGAGCATCTTTCATCGATGTATTGCCTTCTTAGTGTTAATTGATTTTGGGATCTTAAAATTTCTCGGTAAGAGAATCAAGTTCGATTAGCGTAATATAGTTTGATTAATTATTTATTGTTTATTTCAAGTTTTTATTGAAATTTGTAATGTCGGTATTGTTTTATACAACAATTCAAACATTAACTCTTGTCTCATTCGATCATTTGGTAAAGACAAAAGGCAACAATTAATATTTCTATACTTCGATTAAGTCCTCGCTATCGTGTGCCATGTGTCACTTTCCTAAAATCCCGTCCAAGATGAGACCATTGATGCATTGGCCCAATGGCGTGGAGGCCCAATGTTGTGGACTTATGTTCTTATGTTTCTTAAATTTTTTACTTTGGGTATTAGAAAAATACAGTATTATCTATTCACTATTTTTTTTCTGGGCATTTTTTAATCTTCGATCATTTAAATCTATACTCGTATAAGACTTGAACTTTATATTTTAAAACTCAAAAGATTAAATAAAATAGATCATATGGACAATGTGAATTGTGATGTATCAAATTAGGACAAAACATTGTGTTTTAGAATTGATTAATTTAATAAAATATGACACTATATGCGTGGCATATGGCTAAAACGCATAAAATGATTTTTTTAGTCAAAACATGTATTTTTATGCAAAAAAGGGGAAACAAGCATTTCCAAAAATAAACATGTCTAGCTAGTTCAAATTGAAAGTTTGGCAAACCATTCACCCTTACCGCAAGCATTGAAATTGGTCAAAAAGTAATGAACCATTCTTTTCCATTCTTTTCAAAATTTGATGTAAATTTGTTATGCTTATAATTCGTGAATATCTATTATAGAATAATATGCAAGCATTTCTAGACATTTCTAATCTTACTTGATTGAGTATTTAGACAAATATTTGATGATTTCAATTGTATAAGTTCACGGGATGCCATTATTTTATGATCATCAAATTTTCGAGAATTTATAAAGTGAAAAAAAAAAGCTGCCATAGGAAAAATTCAATCAATTAGACTCTAATTCTCTCAAGTATAAAATGATATAAGCGAAATAGACATGCTCGTGAATACATCCAGATTTATTTTCAGATACTTCATTTTGTTTGATTTATAAATTACTTATGATGTTATTGTGCGTATGTTTAGTAGAAAAAAGTAAAAATGATTATTTACATCATTTATAAAAATTGAATAAATAAAAAATATTTTCATTGTCTGCAAAATTATTTTGATATTTTGATAATCAAAATAAATTTTATTGGCTAATTCTTTTAAGATATATAAATAATCATTGTTTAAATTATTTGTTTTTCTTTTTTGGGCAAAATAAATGGAAACCTTAAACTGGTGGCATCAGGCGTCCAGCCGACGCAGCGGCCCAGCGGGCTCGAGGCTAATGATTATACTTTACATTTGTTAACCCGCAGTCCTCGCTTTGTACCAGCAGCATCTTGGTCGATCCTTTGAGTTGCGTCGTGCGCCTCTCTCCTCTGCTCTCTCTCGTAAAACCCTCGCTAACTCTTTCTCCATCGAAGCTCCGCTTCGCTTCCCCACCGGAAATGCCGCCGAAAGCCGCCAAATCGAAGGAAGCCCCGGCGGAGCGGCCGATCCTCGGCAGGTTCTCCTCCCACCTCAAGATCGGCATCGTACGTTCCCTCCTCCTCTCCCTCCTCCTCCCTTCTTCATTTCCGTCTGCTCGCTTCGATTCACCCCTCCCTCGCAAGTAGCTCGGACGAGGTGGAAAACGAGGGGGTCTTTCGACGTCGTTTCCGATCGGAGATTCGCGATTTCTTCCGTAGTTTGCATGTGGTTTCTCCGCTATCCGGTTTTGGCCGGGAGCATCTCGCGTCTCGCTCCTTTCGATTCTTCTATTGCTCTGTCGCCTCGTGATTGCCTGATCTTCGTTCGTTTTCTCGTTGTGCATCTGCGGTTCGTGGATTTAGGGATATAAAAGCTGTCCTTTCTGGCGAGCTGCTGTTCCGTCTGTGTCGATAAAAGCATCTTCGTTTCTCGTGTTTACCGTGTTTTTTTGTTCGGTTTGATTACTTTTTTGTGCCGATTTTCGCGCTTCTTGACTCGGTGATTTCGGGCGACGTTGTGCGGCGGTCATGACTTATCTCCATGGTTCTTCGTTCTTGTTTTATTTCGAGAATGTTGAAAAGGTGCAGGGAGGACCGCTCGATGTTATCTTCGTGAAAAGCTCCTCCCCTTTCCTTTTACCCAAGTCTTTCTTTAGTGTACTTCTTTTCTAGTCGAATGGTAGTATATTTAATTTCTCAATGATTGTTTCCTCTGAATATAAATGTGACTTAAGTATTGGATTACCTTATGGAACTGTTGGGTAAGAGATTGTACAGCATTGAGTGAAAAGAATTAATGAAAAGCACTCGAATGCAACATCCGAATTTCAGTCATTCTTCAGATGCATCGATTTGATCAAGTGATCTGTGTACCCATATGCTGAGATTATCTTTTATGGACTCCTTTAATTGTACAAGCAATTTGAACTCAGAATATCTGGAAGTGTAGAAGACTATCTATTTGTGTGCATACGTGCATGCAATGTACAAATATTTAGATCTTGCGGAGCTGAGATTATATTTTGCAGTCTGAGATTATGATTGTTTGCGTCTTGTTGTTCCCATTCTTGCATCCTACCGTCTTATGAATTTTAGGGGGTTTATTAGTACTTGTCATGCTGAATTACTTTGCTGCTTCATTATCAGGTTGGATTACCAAATGTTGGCAAATCAACGCTCTTTAATACCCTCACGAAATTAGCTATCCCAGCAGAGAATTTCCCCTTTTGCACCATAGAGCCGAATGAGGCCCGAGTGAATATCCCAGATGAGCGGTTTGAATGGCTTTGCAACTTGTTCAAACCAAAAAGTGAGGCAAGTCACTTTACTTTGTGTGCTTCTTGGTCAGAGTTTTTATAATGTGATGATGATACTTATCAATCATTAGCTGTACTCTTGATGGATGGTCCGTGGGTTTTCAATCTTTGGAGATTTGATTTTCGTTTCCATGCATCTATCTTTACTTTTGTGAAGCTGCCATTCAGTAGCTCTAGTAAAGCCAGTGAAAGGTTTCCTGTACTCTTATTGGGTCAAGCAACGTGGTCGGAAGCCTGGATGTGTGCTAGAGTATTGGAAGAGAAGTGAACTAACATAGGAAACATGCGGCATTCTATTGGTAGGAGAATGGCATACCATGACCATCTTTGACAAACGATTCTGTGTGGAGAGCACTTTTCTATCTGTACATCTGACAACTTAAACTGTGGGGACATTCTTGAATCCACAAGCCAGTTGATTCACCACTTCAACTTTGAGACTACAAATGGTTTAATCCTGCCAATCATTTACAGTTTTTGCATTTCTTATTTGCTGATAACACCATCACCAAGCATCAACATATTGCAATTGTATCAACGGGATCTTTTTTCCAATGAAGATGTATTCCACTGTGTTTCCAAGCTGATTGATGCTTAATTTAACTGGAAATGTTAGAAGGGAAGTTACAATGCCCTAAGAAGAAGACTGAGCAGACTTAGTCTAATTGAGAGGATGCTATCAAATCTTTTAGTACATATCTGATACACGTAATTCTTGCTAATTTAATGACATGGAGGATGTTGGATAAAATTTTTTTGCTAAAAACCCGTGGAGAATCTTGTTCAATTTGATGTACTTGACTACTTTGTAATCTTTACTTCATGGAGGATGGGAGGTAAGGCTCTCACCCAAGTAAAGCATCACGGCTAGATAAGAATGTAGTTGCGGGGTTTGGCTCAGTAGATCTTGGGGTAATATAAAGAAGAGGTGGATGATTTCTCTGTGTTTTTAGGGATAAGATGGCCCAAGTGAGTTGCTACTGAGTTCTTCCAGCAGAGATGTGAGAACTTTTTTGGCTTGCCTGAAAGTATAGGGAGTTCTAAATTTTTTTCTTTTTAAGAATTCGTGGAAGGACGAAACCTTTTGGCATTCAACTGGAACTGGTGTTGTACTAAGATTTATTGCTTTAGAACTTCGTTGAGGACATATACTTGCTCTATACCATCTGAACAAAAGAGAGAAGATAAAAAAACCTGTTTCTCATTTACTTGGCTCTTAAGGCATATCTGGCTGATGAGATGCAGCTCTGGGTAAAAAGTTGGTTGTTTCACTATCGGTTCAACAAGTATTGTGGTTATTGCCATAAATAAAATCAGCATCTCCAGGATGAAAATTACGTTAGTGACCTTTTGTTATTAAAAATGTTTCTCTCTAACTATTTATATACAACTAAGATCACCTTGCAAAGGTGGCGCCAGCATGCTACATATGTACCATGCCAAGATCAATGACCGTTCAATGGAATTATTATTTTTTTAGTATAATTGTTGCAGATGCATCATGTAGCTCATTCATATATGCATTTATGTGAGTGATGCCTTCCACGGAGAGTTAGTGAATTTACTTAAAGCATCACAAGGCCTTTGCACCTGGCATGGGGGTGAGGGGAGTGGTTACCAGTGATGCCAAACTTGTATTCATATCTGAAGAATTTGGTGACTGTAGTTTTTATGGGAGGATAGTTGATGACTGGTTTGTCCCCTTTGTGGGATTAATGACTGTTAAAACTCACTATTTGAGATTCTCAACTCTAATTCTTAATTTGTGTCTGTGTTGATCTAGAAATCTTGTTTCTGGCAATCCACTTCTCAGCCCATTCTGCTAGGGATCAATATCTTTTTTGATAAATGTGAGATTAAATTGTAGATCTTTGAAAATGACTTATGGCCATCTGTTAATTAATGCAGGTCCCAGCTTTCCTAGAAATCCACGATATAGCTGGGCTAGTCAAAGGTGCTCATGAAGGTCAAGGCTTGGGCAATAGTTTTCTTTCCCACATCCGTGCAGTTGATGGGATTTTTCATGTTCTTCGTAAGACTCTCGAGTTTGTGTTTGCCATCATCTTTGTTCTGTAGAACATGACTATGTGTTGTTGGATTTTGATTCTTACATCATCGTACTTCTTTGCTGTTAGTTATGTTCTCAATGATCAGGATACTTAGGTAGAAATAATTGAATGCAAAGTTAATGCGGAGAAGGACAAAATGATCTGATTTTATGCTCTCTTGGCCACATGCATCTCCTTATTATTGTCCAATTTCATTTAGGTCTGTTCATCTAGAGTTATGTTTGACATTTTTGTGATATATTGGAAGTCGATAGGGTTTTTACCCCTTTTGCCTAGATGATATGGTCAAACAATCTAAAGCTTGGTCGGATGGCTATGGTTCTTCAGTTCTAGTTGTAGCTTTTAGCTTTCTGGCTTAATCTTGGCTTCATTAGATTTAGTATTTGGAAGTTCTCAATCTTGAAAATGTTCTGTTTGAAGTTATTACTGGAAATAGTATGAATATTGACAAAAGCATCTTATGTCACCTTCCACTCTCAAAGCACAATTTCGGCCTTTCACTTTTGTCAATGCTAAAAAGCGACAAGCGAAAAGAATGAGCACAGAAGTTTGTTGGAGCAACCTTTGGCTTTACATGTTAACTTTTATTGTCTTTGATGCCATAAGGCCATGCATCAAAGAAATGAGAGTGACTATCCATTTCAGATATCTCTGTCGATTTGTCATCATCCTGTTCAGCATTGCAATTGCTGTAATTTTAGTTGGGGAAGAGCTCTATGTATGTTTGTTAATTTCTGGGGTTTTCTCTTATCTGAGATGTTTGCAAAACTTTACTGTTGTTTTTAGGTGCTTTTGAAGATCCGGATATTATACATGTTGATGACTCAGTTGATCCTGTGAGGGATCTAGAGGTTATTAGTGCCGAATTACGTCTAAAGGTGAGTTGAGATAAGTATGAGCCATACCGTTGTCTGTATTTTCCCATAAATTATGCTGTTCTTGAGGATTGGATTTTTGCTATGGGCATGATGTCTTTTGGCCTTCCTGATTCCTTTCACCATAAACTTGGGAGGAGAAGATCCTGCTTCAAAATAATCTCATCTGTGAGGCATGGTATTCAATATCTACATAGCATGACTGAAGAGAAAGTTAATGGAAACGAGACCACGGTCCTTAATAAGTCACTCTATCTCCCTCGAAATTGTCTTTTTCTCCTCTCCCTCCGCATTTTGTAACTTGTGAGAGGGATGATCAGCTCTTTGTGGCTTCACAAATTAGCTGACTATGAGAATTGCCACTGCATGTTCTTAAGAAATTGGAGTCTCAGAAATTTAATCAGTGGTCTCTGGATCTACATCCATGCAAAGTGGCCCTTATATGTCCTGGCATGTTAACTATTTCTCTATCTTGGACGTCTGGTCAATGTTTAGCCTATATCCAAAATGCATAGGAGATCTACTGCTCATTTTTTCCCATTTTTTAGGCCAAAGATTTCTGTACAGGGGAAGTGCACTTTAGGAATGGTCCTTTTGCATATTAAATATTCTATTAGCCTACGAATTTGTGGCGTTGCACTTTAAAAAGAACGGGTATTGGATGTTACAGGTTTGATGGGTTGACGGAAAGTTTGGACCTGAGTGAACCTAAACTAGATAAACATTCTTCAGTTCACTTATTTTGAAATCATTTTAATGAATTAATTGTCCACCAGGCATAGAAAATGAAAGGAATTTGCATGATAAGTAGATGACTAGTTACATTTAAAGAGGGTAGTGTTCCAAGTGTGCTTGTGTCTACAAGGTTATTTTCAAGAGGATGTGTTTGCATGATATCACCAAGTCAAGGGGGCCTACTTGGGTTACATGAGTCAACCTTGACAAATATCTAACTGGCTAAACGTCTCTCTCAAGCCATCTCTTTTACTCAGCTATAAGTTAAAGAAATGTACTTCTGCATATGTTGATGGATATCCATCATAATCCATTGATTTCTCAAGTTGGTCAAGGCTCTTTAAAAGAGTTGCTTCATTGAGAGATACAGGTTCACTTCCCTAGGTCCTTCCAGTTAGGTGCGTATGCGCTTCACTGCACTTGCATCCTAGTCAGCTTCACATGAGGTGGGCATTAAAAATTTAAAGTTAGGGCCTTGTATGTTGTAGAATAGGGAATACAAGCAGCTACATACAATTTACCTAGTTGTAAAGGATGTGATTTATTTTGGTGAAAAAGACTACTGATCACTGTCGAACTCTTTATACCTTATAGTTCCATGTGTGGGTGTCTTCAAGTGAAATAGGAGAGAGGGTATAATGAATTCCAAACTAGTGAGTCCGATTTTATTAAACCCTTTAGGCTTCACACCTAGGGTTTCTGTGAGAGAAGAATTGCTTCACACATTCCAAAGCAAAGATTTGCTAAATTTTATTAATCTTCATTACTCTACAGTGCAATTAAAAAAACCCCACTCCAAGTCGAAACAGGAAATTTATTATGTATAAAATCGTACTTCAAACAAGAATAAGAAACATATTATCCTGTATGCAAAAGGAAAATTATTGAATACTAATAGTACAGAAATCCGAACTAATAAGACTAACTATTCAAGTAGAACATCAATATTTGAACAAAGATCAGGTTGTTTGATTTTGTTGGCTGCATCAGAGAGAGAGAGGAAGGGGGAGGGAGGAGAAACTTTCTTCCCTTGAGGAATTGATAGTACCTTTATGCATAAATCCAACTCCTGAATTGTAGAAGCTTGATAAATTGGTGATTAATGCTGTGATGTTAGACTTAAATAATTTAAGAAGCAGGCCATTCATTTGCTGCGCAATTAGAAAAGAAGGATTACATCAATCCCTCTCTCTTTGATTGAGGACGAATCTTCCATTTCTGTTTTTATTGAAAATTTGCTTTAGGTTATACGTTTTTGCTATAGTGGAAACATGCATATGGATTTAAGTGCCGAAATTGATGGGGTTGATGATTTATCCTGAATTTCAGATTTCTTCTGGTTTTGAGAGCTGTTTTGTATATGGCTTTAGTTCTTTGGGCTCTTTCTGTAGATGGATTTGCACCCCTTTGGTACCTTATAGTGGGTGGAACAATTTTAAAAATAAAATAAAATTAGAGATTAAAGAAGCAGCGGCAGAGGCTTTCCTCTTTATCCTTTCAATACAAGAATAATAGCCAGGTGCAGCATTCTGGTATGGAGTCCTATGTGTTTTTTTTTCTACTTTTTGGTAGACTTTCAGTAGCATGATCATACAGGATGATTTATTTATGTGACATAATCCATAATCAATAAACCTTCTCTGGGTTTCAATAATAAAATATAACTAAATAAACTGAAGAAGGTCCTCTGATGCTAAATTTTCTGTCTTATTTCGGGAACCACAGTTTTGGGAGGATAAAGATTTCTCAGATTGTACTATGATTCTTCATTATGATTCTTGCCACCATGTTTTTCAATATTTATTATTTTTCCTGAACCCATCAAGATTGTGTTATGAAGGATGTTGAATTTATGGAGAGAAAGATAGAGGATTTAGAGAAGAGCATGAAGAGAAGCAATGACAAACAATTAAAGATTGAGCATGAATGCTGTCTGAAGGTATGGCTTTACTTTTTCCTTTCACAATTGTCTGAATAGGTAAGTTTTCTTCTGTAGTTCCTATCCTTTGCAGATGTGATATTTCAGTGCTCTGTGTTATTCCCATGTGAATATGAAATGTCGGCAGCAATAGATGTATGTCATATTAACTGCTTTCTCAGTTGATTTGAAATGGTTTGAGTAGCTCAGGATTTTCTTTCCTCAATTTCTGTTCTCATTTCCTACGTCTCATTAATATTTGTTGTTATTGTTAAGAATTATGACAATGGATATACAAATGCAACCCTCTCAAGTAGGGAAAGGCTCTTTGGGTTACCCAGCTTCTGTTTCTTTATGTGTTTTTCGCTGTTAACTAGTAAAATGATGATAACTCTCCTTGGTCTCCTTATGTATTTAAATTTTCAGTATTTTGGGCAAAGAATGTGCTCTAGAGAGGCAATCGTGCAGAAAAGGCATGCGGCTAACATTGTTGTGTGATTTTTGGAAGTGGCTTTGGGAAAAGATGTTAAGACTAAAGAGAACATATTTCTGAATTTTCAGTACTTTGGGCGGAGAATGTGTTACAGAAGCAATCACGTGGAAAAGGCATACAGCAAAGTTTGCATTACATTGCTGTGTGATTTTCGGAAGTGCCATCCGGAAAGAATGTTGCACTAAAAATAGGATATACGACTAGAAGTGCTAATTGGTTTGAAGTTACACAATTAGCTCATTGGATTTGTGAAGAAGAGATAGGAAAGTTTAGAGAAGATTCCGATGTTTGGTGTTTGCGGGAGCTTGGTTTAAATCAAGCTCGATGACACAAGACATTTGATGTGGTTTTCCCTATCTACTGGGAAATGGTTTTATTGGAACTTAAAGGACCAAGAGCTGCACATAGTTCTTGATCGGCAAATATCTGTGCTTTTTGTGTTAAAAATAAAGTTGTAAAATCGGCTTTAATATTCTTCTTGAAACTGGAATTCTCTGTTGGTGATTCATCTAGCTTCATTGACTCTTATCAGTTCCACTTGGTGTGGGAAATATTCCCTACAAGTCTCAGATGTTGGCTTGTAATGTTACTTTGTTCTTCTGCTTCATCTGAATCATGTTCTGGCATTTCTGATACTTTATGCAGTTGTGTGAAGAAGAATTTCTTGTAGTTTCCCAGGATGTTTTGGCCTCTTTGCTTTAAAATCTTATGTTGGTACAAAAGCAGAGCATAGATATTACATTTTGCATGATATCTTACGCTAGTAAGGTTGAAATGTTCTTCCTTACTAGATGGCAGGGGTAGGTTTTTTCCTTTCTTGGGTTTTGGTGGGTTCAAGTGAAAATAGGAGAGACGGGTAGGGGGATTAGTATTGTTGGTGGATGTGAACTTTACAAGTAACTGGTCAACTGAGACATTATTTTTGTAAAAGTATGCTGGAGTATCAAAACTTTTCCATTTTTCTGATATGTTACTTGACATTCTTGGGGATTATATTAGCTAAATTTTTGGAAAACCTTTCAGTTTTCTTGACTTTAAATTCCTGACTTTCAAGAAGTCCACGTTGATAGCTTCATCAATTTTATGATTTAACTAAACTTTGGCAATGCATCTTTTCACAACAAACTGATTGACATAGTTTTTTCACCCGAGGATAGTGAAGTATTAAAAATTTTCCCTTTTTCCATTATGTTATTGATGTTGTTGGAGAATATATTTTAGCTAAATTAATGGAAAACCTTTCAGTTTTCTTAATATGTAGATACCTGACTTTCAAGAAGTACACCTTGTTAGCTTCATCAATCTTTATGATTTAACTCAACTTTGGCTATGCATCTTATTCACAAGAAACTGGTCCGCCTACCTTTTTTTTTTTCTTTTGGAGACCAAAGGGTGCCAAAGTATTAAATGTTTGCTGCTTCTCTTGAACAGTGATGATAGATGATATTGGCTAAAATTATGGAAGTCTTCCAATTCTTATTAGCTCATTTTTTTGACAATTGCATTCTGATTTTTAATGAATCCGTCTATGATGGCTTCATCAATCTTCATGCAAGTTATTAGTAAGCCTAATAGGGTAAAGTATGTGAAATTTGTTGAGCATTAATCTCATTATACAAGAATGGTGAAAATATGGAGCCAGATGGCCCAAATAAAGGGCTGCGTGGCTGCAGGATTAGTTAAGTGCACTTGTATTTTTCACTATTTTCTGCTCTTAGCTTGAACTTGTGACTAGATGCTGATTTCATTATTTGTGAAGGACACCTTGTAAGTGTCAGTTTAGAACCGCTTTACGTTCAATTGAGATGTTGCAAATGTCTAAAGGAAGCCGATGATCTTCTTGACAGGTCAAGGCATGGCTAGAGGATGGAAAAGATGTTCGTCTGGGAGAGTGGAAAGCTGCTGATGTTGAGATATTGAATACCTTTCAACTGCTTACAGCAAAGCCAGTTGTCTACTTGGTGAGTTCTAATTCTGAAGATATCTTGGCCTTAGCTGCGAGGGGACACTATGACTCATTATGTTTCACAATCAATGAAGAGACTAATACATGCATGGCATATATTCTATAGTTTTTTTGGTGGTTGCTTTTTTCATAACTGTGTTGGTGGTGTGCAAAGCCCACGTACAGTTTTACAATTAGAAGAGATCAAACATGAGGAAACCTTCATGAGGTAAGAGTATAGTTGTAGGCCATGTCACCCTCTGGTCAAATGAAACTTGAATTCTTTTACTTTATTACCCACATAACTCCTACTTAGATCCGAAGACAATTCTTCTTGATTAATTTCTCCATTTAACTTTTTATCAAGATATCTCGGGTAAATAGACAGCTGAAATTTTCATGGATAATTGTTTTATATAAGCTAGAACCTCAAGCAGATGTTGCTTGCTGACTGAGGTCTCCTCATGTATGACTCTTGATCATGTCTGTGTGTGCTGCCAGGTTAATATGAATGAGAAAGATTATCAGAGAAAGAAGAACAAGTTTTTGCCCAAGATTCATGCTTGGTATGTTCACCATCGTATGGGTTCAATTTGGGTCTCTAAGCCCAAAAGAATTGTGGGTTTCTTTTTTAATTGTAATACTTTATCCCCCCTTTATCCCCCCCCATCTTCTCCCCTCTCTCTCTCTCTCTCTCTCTCTCTCTCTCTCTCTCTCTCTCTCTCTCTCTCTCTCTCTCTCTCGCAATATGCTGTTGTTATCTGTGATTGGTGCATTTCTTTCTTTTTGTATCAGTCATATATGTGATAGCTCCTACTTTCTGCTGCCTGTGGATTGTAGACGGGCATTCTAGTCTGGTCCTATTGTAGCGAGCTACATTGCTTTGCAGGGTGCAGGAGCATGGAGGTGAAACAATTATTCCTTTTAGCTGTGCCTTGGAGAGAAACCTTGCTGATATATCAGCAGATGAAGCTGCAAAATACTGTGAGGAAAACAAGGTGCAAAGGTGAGTTTCTTTGCTCCTGATTAGGTCATACTCTGAAATGATGAAGTCGAACAAAGTTTTTCTTGGCTATGGTGATGGAATCGCCAGTGGTACAATCAATATTGTGTACTGATATGTGCTTACTGTTACTCTATGTTCAAGTTTTAGGTGTTACTACGTTAAATTAATCTGAACTGCATTCTTACATATAATCTGAAGGAGCAAGATACAGAGAGTGGCAGAGTCTAACTAATTTTTAACTGTTCTGTTGGTGCTTAAGAAATTTTGATCCCTGAATTATTGATCAAAGTGTCTCTCAATAGTTTATCTGCGAGTACTAGGAGAATTCTGAGAAGATTAACTCATAACAATGATTTCAAATATGCTGCTTGGTCCCTTCTGCATCCTTTTCTTGAAAATTTGCCTTTTTTTTCTTTTCTTATTTGTAATTCGACATTGATGTATAATGACCTGAGTAGTCATATTGACTGTTCTGTAGAACTTATGTCATGGGTTGTTGGCTAGCTAATGATGCTGACATTGGTGTGCTCAATCTCGTCTCCTTGGAATAGTCTCTCTCTGATGATATGCTTTCCTTTCTCTGTCTTCCTTTCGATCCATCTTATTAAATGCTAATCTCTATCCCCTTTCCTTGCCATAGTTATGAATTCCTCTTTTGGGAAAATTTTATAAGAAAAATTGACTCAATCCTAAACAGCTTCACCAATTTGTGGTTATTCTCCCACTCTAGTACAAAATGTTATTCGACAGCATCTGGTTGCCATTCCCCTCATTTGCATTATCTAGAGTACAAATGCTTGTCCCATATCCTCCTAAGTCACAAGCAAAGGAAGAAACTTTTGTTCTTCATTCATTGTTGTCATTCTGACCTGTGCTCTCTGGATAATATCGTTCATAGCTTAAGAGGGACTGGTTTTTGTTGGCAATGGGAGAATACTTATAGCTCATGATTCGCAAAATGCCAATGGCTTCAACGCCTCTTTCTTCGTTGTTTTTTATTTTTTGCTTTCAATGAATTAGTGTCCTGTGTCATGTTCACTAGCTGTCAACACTATGTTACTAGATTTTTCATGTGTTTTTTGGTTTTGACCTTTTCCATGGCAAGCCCATCATGAATAAATGTGGAAATTTTGATCTGAAGTCTTTATTTTTTGCAGTGCCCTTCCAAAGATAATAAAGACAGGATTTTCAGCAATCAATTTGATATACTTTTTTACAGCAGGACCAGATGAGGTAAGTGAACAAACAGATTTACAATAAACACAGCCAAAAGTATTAGAAGATTTCAATTCAAGTCAATTAGAGAATTAACAAAGCTATCATCTGTAAAAGTTGCATGTTGTTAAAGTAGATTAGCTTCTCGAGTTAAGCATTGTTGACAATCGCTAAATACACACTTTTTCAGAATCTTTATATTGTTGTATATGTTGCTGGGTGGCCTCCTTGATAAGAAACAACTTGGTGATGAGTTCAGGTTATGCTTGGCTTCTTTATGATGTTTTGGTCTACAAATTTAGGTTTCGATGGCTCCTTTCGAATTAGTATATAGCAAAGAGGGATATATCTTGGAAGAAAGCAGGGCATCAATAAAATTGACTATGATCTCTTTTGATTTCACAAAATGGATTGCTTGCTTTTATCTTATGTGGTACCATGAGTTGTATGGAGATCTTATCTAGCTTGAGCAGCTATGGAACAGAAGGGAAAAATGTGCGGGGAAGGAGGCTCAATGAACTGGAGTTTAGAAAGAAATGGGGAATGATTTTCTCTTATCCTAGCTTACATTGTTTCTGCTTCAGCATATACATTTACTTGAGGGAGTCCAGATGGATCTTCTTCTGACATGGTGGTGGAGTGGCTAAAGTTAGGCATGAAAATCTGGGACATTGTGGGATATTACAGCATGCACTGACTTGAGAGGATCTGGGGTGATTCTGACAGGTGGTGCATTTACCAAAGTTTGGCATTGGTATATTTGAGGACTATTGAGAAGGATTAAATATTAAGGAGGTTTGTTTGTGGTTTTAAGATTGATAAGTTTGTAAACCAGGTGCATCAGTATGGTCTTGAATCATGGATGACCATATAAGCTTTTCCCTCTATTCGTTGAGATAGATGCATCTATTAGCAAGAGCTATTTCTGGAAAATGGATGGTCTATGTAAATTCTCCTGCAGTGCTTCTTCTGATCCTTATTTTTTTTCCCCTTTAGCCTTTGTTTTAGAAGGGTAGTTTGTGTAGGAAGAGAAAAGATGGAGAAAGAAAAGGGTGAAGCATTGGGACTCTCTTTTTTTTTTTTTGATGACCCGGGAACCGGCGTACAGCCGGCAGCTGGTGACGCAAACCTGGGGCGACACTAGCGCAGGGACTCACCTCCCACGGCGCAGCACTTAAGTCGCGCAATTGCACGCGCGGAGAATCGAACCCCCCCAAGTGGGATGGGGGAAGTCCGCCTGAGCCAACGCGCCCACAGCGGGGTGGGTGTTGGGACTCTCTTTTGTACGGGAAAACATTGAAAAAGCTGGGCTTTTTGGTTAGGGTACTCTCCGGAACAGATCTGGTGGAGACTGCAACTCAAGAAGTAATAAGGACTTGGCTGTGGACTTGAAAACCTGGATATCACTGTTTGAATAAAGTTTTACTAAAGATTGCTCTTTTCTGGTTCACTTATCCTAGTGAATTTTACAAGCCTAGTGGCTGATAGTGGAAAAGTTGATGGATAAATCCCTAGAAAGAGGCTGGCCCAAATTAAATGTGAAGAATGGTTGGGGATTTCGTTTCTCTGGGGTCAACCAAATTTGGTTCTCCCAAAAATTGAGAGAAAGGGAGGGGAATTGAAGTCAGATGACATCTTTGCCCTTGCTTTTGACCCACAATTTAATTCAATAACTCTGTGATAGTTCTTTTAAGGATAAATGTCATTTCCTTCATTTTTTTCCCTAAATAAAGTAATTTCTTATCCAACACTTTCTTCACCTCTACTTTGTACCCCTTCCAAAACAATATCAAAAAAAAATTCTTTCACCTTAATTTTTCCTTACCCACCAAAAAAATCATTCCAAACACAATGTTAAGGTGCTCTCTAATTGTGTCTGGTGGTGTTGATACCTCTCCAGGGATTGATGTCTTGCATTATTGGACATCTAGGATCAAAGTAGTTGGGTGGCTAAGGTTGCTTTCTTTGTTGGGATAGCAGTCTTAGGAAAGATAATAGGAATAGTTTTCATGTATGGGTGCCGTACAAATCTGAAGGCACAGGAATTGGTCCACCTTTAATCTTTAAGACCTAGCGTTTTCTTAAGCAGGCCAGATTTGGGGATGCCAAAAGGTGTCGAGGAACTTCTGCCTTCTTGCAGTTCTAGTTTTCCTGCCATCTACCTAAGTCATACAGCTCCTATTTTTGCATTGCTATACTGTGTTATGAAACTATGATGGATGCATTTTGGTTTTGAAGGTCAAGTGCTGGCAGATCAGGAGACATACAAAGGCTCCTCAAGCTGCTGGGGCCATTCATACTGATTTCGAAAGAGGGTTCATTTGTGCTGAGGTAGTTCTTTCTCCTTACTTGCAAGAATATCCAGTGCTTTGCTTTTCCATTTCTTCCTTTTACCTACCGGCCAATCCTCAGATGATTCCTTTGAGGTACGGTACCAACAAGAAGAATAGCCATAGTATCCACACGAAATAACGAAAATCCTGCATGCTAGAAATATGTACTGTGGACTCCATATGGATGATGGACAGGCTAATAAAATAGTTTGAAGTAACTAAAAAGGAGAGTACGCTGATTTTGTTTACCTGTGAGGAGCATAAATTAGCTGTCAAAAATTTTATTTTTGTTCTCAATGGTGTATTCCTAAGCTGGAGCCTTTGGCCTTTACTTTTGTGGCTGCTGGTTAGATAGGGCCCATCATGTTAGTTCTCTATGCAGCAAAGTCACCTTTTAAACTTCCCGTGAATGTAATTTCACAGGGGAAACAGTATGGTATGTAAAGGTGGAGCTAAATACTTTCAACTGCAAGTCCAAATCTCAACCCAGTTAAATAGGGGATAGAAATGGGGAAAAAGAGAGAAATGGATGGCTTAGACTTAGAAAGAACGAAATGTATTGCAACCTTTGTCTATTGTGATAAAAGTATGTCACAGAGGGTCTTTTAAAACAGTTGAGCAGGTCACTTATTTTCTCTGAATTTCATAATCTTGCAGGTTATGAAATTTGAAGATCTAAAAGAACTTGGGAGTGAATCAGCCGTCAAGGTAACCTGTTTTGTTTTCTTATGGTTGCATATCCCCTGTCCCATTCTGGAAAGTTTCCGTAGTGTGGATGATAGACCTCTTTGGAATCACAAGACTTAAAGCTATGACATTTGTGAAACACGCAAACAAACACCAAAGAAGGGTTATGCGATAGTCAAGGGCATAAAAAAAATTAAGTCAATATTTGATTAGTATCTGTTGAAGTCGGAGGAGTTCATATTCTGTTTGTTGTTCCTTAAATTGATCACCTTGGATCAGTCAGGCGCCATCTGTCTGGATCAAGATCTTCGTTGTGTAAGCACACAAGAGCGCACAAACGAGCACCCAAACCCGTGCGCGATTTTCCTTTTTTTTTCTCCCTTCTTGGAATAGGGCCTACATGAGCTTTATCTGACTGGATGGGACTCTAATGGTCTTATTGGCCTAATCAAGTTCGAGTTGGGTAACACCATAAATTGTCACTTATGTGGCCCAACATATTGAGCTGCGCTTGGATGTTGATCTCTAAGTTTTATTATAATAAATTGCAGGCTGGAGGGAAGTACAAGCAGGAGGGGAAAACATACGTTGTCCAAGATGGAGACATCATATTTTTCAAATTCAATGTTTCTGGTGGTGGCAAGAAGTGAAACATGTAGCATTTGCTTCTTCACCCACTTTTAGTCCTGAAGATTGCTTGTGATGTTGGTTAGGCGGTCTCCTCTCGCTTTGATGAAATAATATTAATTTCTACTATTGACGGGCGATGTGCCTGCTTTTAGCTTTTGCGTAATACTCCAGTGCTTAGTAATCGAGTTGAAAAAATACACCAGTTAACGTCTACTTTGAGAGCAGCTGTATACGATGATATTGGGGGATTTTTGTGTTGGCTCCCTGGAGAGTTCAATTAGTGCAAGTGAGCTTTTCTTCTCACTCCAGTTGTTCTTAATTTCGCGTTCTATGCATGTTGACGTCCAAATTTTGCCCACGTTCCATCTAGAAAATTATCTCAGCTATCAAAATTGCCGAAAACGATGGGATTCAACCCCTAGTCGAGAATGTCGGCATTACGTGATCCCACATCATTTCTTCTACCAAAGCTACGTTTAGGAAAGGCTTTCCCAAGGGGCATTGGCTGGGCGAAATTGTTGGTGTTTTGGAAAGTTTTTAAGAAATCCCATTCAGTGGAAGTCAGCCTTTAGAAGGCTAAAAGCCCAAAACGGATCATAGGTTGTCCTGGGTTGTGTCTTGGACTTTCAGCTTTCTAAGTATGCAAGATGGCTAGGTTGTGTCTTGGACTTTCAGCTTTCTAAGTATGCAAGATGGCTAGGGTTAGTATAAAATTTTTCTTCCAAAACAATCCTAATTTTTTAATTTTCTGGTTTTGCTCTCATTTGGGACTGTTCATTTTCTTCTTCAGTGAGGCTGTGCGAGGTGTGAGGGGCCGGCAATGAGCTGGAGAAAGGGTGGCGTGGTCACATGACCTCGATGAGGGGCCGCATGACTTAGGTGAGTGCCGTTAGGTCATGCGACACTCTCAAGGCTGTCTGAGGTAGCTCGATCTAGATGGCCCTTGGTGGTTGTGCGACCTCCACGAGGGTGGCGCAACCTCAAGTGGCCCTAGCCTAGGTCACGCGACCCTTGTTGGTGGTCTTGGAGGAACGCCTCACTCAGATGACAGCCACCAATGACAGATCTAGATCACTGGTGGCTGTTTGCCCTTGGTTGGCAAAGGGTCACTTGTTTTTTTTTCTCTCTTTTTCTTAATATTAAATGTTTTTTTTTTTTTTTTTTTTCTTAATACTAAATGTTCTTTGTAAATATAAATTTTTTAAATACTATTCTACCACAAAAGGTACTTCACAATGGACTTTTAGATAATAAACACAAATTGTATTTTGAAAAATTCCTTTAATTTAGTTCTTTGTATTTTCTTAAAGGCTTTTCTCAAAATTCCAACCAAAACACAAGTCTTAAACTTCCTTATGGACTGAACAACTAGGGGCGTCATGGTATTAGAATCTCAGGCACCAGAGAGCCTCAACCATAGTGCTCCACACTTGCACTCACATCTCTTGGCGGTGCTTTTGGGCCTGGATTATCCCCATCGATTGATGGCCCATCTCAGAAAATTGTGAGTTACCACGACGAGTGTTTTCGAACACGTCTTTGAGCGGTATGTGGCTCATGTGCTCGTTCCAAGTATAGCTTCTGAATTTGCAAATTTCCGAGGTAGTGTGTCGGCTGGTTCTCTCTACCAGCGGGGGCCCGCATGAAAATGGTGACGTGAGGGCTTCCTGACATCCGTTCGGCCTGAAATTTTTACATGAAATATGCCGACGTGTGAACTGACTCTCCTCAAGATTTCGAACTTAAATCGGAAGAAGGACAAGCGCGTACTCGCCGTCCTGTGCAACTGTGCGGTCTGCCTATGTTCTCCTCGGGTCGAACTTTCTTCTTGAACACCCATTTTAATTACCCTTCTCACCTTACATTGTCTGTGCATCCTTAGGTCCCTCCAACCGGGCACCATTAGTACCAGTTGAAGTAGAAAACTAAACTAGAATTTCGGGAAAAGTGTCAACAAAAAATGTCTGAAATTTATTAAATTAATGATAATTTAGTCTTAAATCTTATCACTTTAGTCATAAATCTTTTAACATAATAGCCATTCAGTCCTTCCAGTCATTGCCTGTGTAATAGGCCAGCCGGTGGTATTTATTAAGGAGCTGAATAAAAGACCTGTTGAGGTGGCCATTTTTGTATAAATGGAATATACAATTTGAAAGAAAAAAAAGAAACAAATATAAAAATAAATAAAATAATATAATATTAAAAAAAATTCACGTTAGCACCAATAGTGTCACGTAGGTTGGACCGTTGTACATGTTACCAATATCTGACAAAAATTATCTAGAATGATTGAATTGACACTAGGTCAAAAAGTTAAGAATTAAAATTAGCACAAATATAATGAGTTTAGAGCTTTTCTAACATTTTTCCTCTAAATTTTGATGGGAACTTGAAGAGTAAACGGGCAACAATTTTCAGTCACTTAATCTTCAAAAAAAAAACTCTTAGATCCGTTTGGTTCGCTTTCAAAAGAGGTTTTGAGCCCCTAAAGCTCATTGGGAAAAATATTTTGCGTTTGGTTTACATTTTTGAGTCTCCATTGCGAAATGCTAGCATTTGGAATGCTAGTCTAAGGTTTAATGATTTTTTCTTTCTTTCCAATATTGCATTTACTAATAATCATGTTTTCCCCTTCTGCCCTAAAAAACATTGTTCGTCTTCTTTCTTGGACTTGCTGCTCGGCCAAGCTTCACGGTAGGCGGTGCTCAGCCATGAGTGGCCAGATTTGGTTGCCAAGAAGTCTCGCCTGAGGTTGAGCTACCTCGGGCGTCGCCTGGGTTGCTCGACCCAGCGTGGCCTTAGGCGGCTAGGTTGCGTGACCCAAGGCGTTGCAACTTTGAGGTCGAGCGACCTTTTGTGAGCGCCCTTTCCCCACCACTATGGTGGGTCCGCCACCATCCGCCTCTTCACCACCACCAGTGTCACCGCCACCGGCCGCTCCCCCACGATTTTCCCCTCTCCACGCGCAGCTGCATATCCTCTTCCATTTTTTTTTCTTTTTTTCCTTTTCTTTTCATCTCAAAGTTGCTTTGCAAAATATACACAAAAAATGAGTTTCCAAACATATTTGGCTTCACAAAATGCCCATTCACTCAAAGATACTTGGGAAAATGCAAAAACATATCTCCAAAGTTGAACCAAATGGGCTCTTAGTCCTCTTCTCCAATTCTCCTCTCAAGAAAGAAAAGAGAAAAGAGAAAAGAGAGAGATAGAAAAGCGAAAGTGATAAGAGTGCTGCGTGCACGCGTGGGCGGCTCACTAGTTCTGGAGTGTGCGTTCGTGTGTGTCAAGTACCGTTCATGCGTCGAGCGGGGCCGTCCATGTGCTGGTAATGAAGATGTGAGTTGAGGTCAGTGTGGGGTAGGCCTGAGGTCGGAAGAGCGCGAGGGAGTGTGTATCCACCTTCATTCTTCAATTCATGGTCGGATTTATGCTTTGTTTCGATTCTTTCGTCGCTTTCCAAGTGCGATGTCGGATTATTTTCATCTTTTATGAAAATATTTAAATATAAATTATTATTGATAATGATATTCTTTTATCGATTAATTATTTTAAGTTATTATTTTCAAGAAAATATTTTCCAAATCATTCATTTTATGTCAAATAAATGAAGCCTCAATTGATTTTCTCTACCTCACTTTGAAAGTATTTTTATATTGAAAAGAGAAAATCGGTATCTTTCGTTCACTCAAAGATCTTCAAAATGTTGCGTTCCATTTTAAGTTTGAGGCTCCAATTATTTCACTAAATATAAATTATTTAGAAAATAATTCCTATAAATAATCATTTGTATTGTTTGAAATAATTAGCCAAAGAAAACTGTTTTCTTAATTGGCAACACCTTATATCTTAACATTTTTGTGGACGATTATTTTTGTAATATATATATATATATATATATATATATATATATATATATATATATATATATAGGGATATGTAAAAGAATCAGGGACCACTCGGAACAAGACTAAACCAGTCTGGGTGTTGGTTCCAATTTATTGGAATCGGTGAGTACCAGTTTGGCTTTCGGTTCCAAGTGTAAAATCGTCCACCCCAATCAAACTAGTATATCAATATATATATAGTTTTTTTTTCAAAAAAATTAATCATGTTTTAGATCAAAACCCTAACATGCGAGAAGAACACCACACATTTATCATCCCTTTTTTATTTTGTTTCATGCAACAAATTACTAGAGCCGATAAGGGATCAGGGAGAATTTACTCCCATCCAACATGATCCTAAGCGGCTACCATTGCACTCAGACTTAATCAAGTCGAGATCTCATGGTTCTTCTGTTAAAACGTGCATGGAATTTACATTGCCTTACCGATAGTTGCATTGTCGATTCGTGCTGTATAAGAGAAAGAGAAACAATATATGTGTCAACATTTGTATGCCTCTTAGCAAATGTATCTTCGTACATTTCAGATTGTAATTGATTGGGCATATGATGATAGAATATTTAAGACAAGGACCCTAAAACTCAATTTATTAGCATAAATTTGTTGGGGACATTTTAACTGGTTATATGGACCTACCTAGGAACCGGATTATACCAAAGTGAATGAGCAAAAATATTAGTTTAAAAAAATATCACTTACATCTCTTGCTCAAATGATTGAATGAAAAATATGTTCATTGTTCACAATATTTATACATAAATTATTATTGATAATAATATTTTCATTGATCAATTGTTTCAAGCAATACAAATGATCAATTTTAGGAAAATATTTTACACAATATTTATTTTCTGTAAAATAAACGGAGTCTTAATTTTACTAGGTTCAATGTCATCACTTAGTCATATCCATGGTTATTTATATCTTCTAAGAATAGATTAAACTTCCTTTCATAGATTGTTTATTTTAGGACTTCCTTTCATGCATGTGAATCATTCGTAAGAGAATGATGCATGATGCACGTGCATCATTCACAGATTGTTAGAGCACTGTTCTTACAGTTAAACATCATGTCAGATTTGCATATTTTTAGCCAAAAGAAAAATGTCAGATTTGCATATACTTATTTATTCAAGTAGAATTTTTTTGTATTCAAATAGTAATTTGCATTGCACGTGTATGATAATAATAGTCATGTTAGATCAATAGAACTCTTTCAGGTGTAGTATGTTTATGCATGTTTAAGACATGGATTGAATTATTATTTAACCGCCACCGGTCATAAAATGGAAAATATTTAAAATAAAAATAAAAAGTGCATCTTGCATGCTAGTAATTTTAGTTTGCATTTTCATGGAAAAAAGAATCACAAAAATATGTCCCGCGACACATCTAAGGAAATTTAGATTTATTTGCATATTCATATTTATATAAATAGATTCATTCTCTTAGGATTTCATTTCATTTTACATGGCATTATGTCAAATTATATACCTGTGTTCAACGCCCATTTTAGGAGAAAACTTTATTTGGTACAATATTTTCCATAACACGTCATATTTTCTGATCCACTTTTCTTCTACGCATTAGTTTATTTGGGAAAATTGCACGAGTATTTTCTTTTCTTTGAATTTCCATTAACCGCCCGTGGGGTTCCTATCCCAGGGTTTAATAACAAGGCTTCGTATCAATTTTGTCAAATACGGCTCAAGTTATTTTCCTTTCCATACTTTATTTGCTTTACTATGCACTGATTTAATTTTTACTGCATGAGCATTTATTAATGGGCATCTGGATGCATGTTAGGGAACAAAATTGGAAAGGTCGTGTGAAATACATTTTTATAAAAGAGAAAAATATAACAAATTGGGCATGAGATAATATCCTGCAGAATCAAGTCTACGTCTTGCGAATCTTTGTTTTGCTAAAAGCAAACTCTTGCATTTTACTTAGCTTCTAACTTGCCCATAATGGATGAATGGCGCCTCCTCATGTAGAAGCAATTGACATTAAAAATCGAAGATGTTTGGGAGAACCCAAGCCAAGTAATTTAGCATTGAAGAATAGAGGAATTTAACGACAATTTTAGCATCAAACTTGTTGGCTTAGTAGCAGAGATGGCTTATGGATCGAATTCCCTTGTCTCTCCTCGCTTTCAAGAAACGTTGACTCGTGCATGGCGTTAATTCGGCTTGTCCAAAATGCAAGAGGGCTGTACGATGGGGTTATTATGTAGACGAGTTTGCTCTAATTAAACACAATTAATAGTTATGACTTAAATCGAACATTATATTATAAGTGCGAGACTGCGTCATAAGGTTAGAGTGTTGTTGACACTCGTCTTTTTCCTTCCACTCATTCCATTATCATTGCATAAGGTTTCGGTAGATATTTTTCAACCAAAATATAATTATTTTTATTTCACACTCTTTGGAGGCTTTCAAAAAGTCACTTGCTTAGCTCAAATAATGATTTCAAAATAATGGATTTTTCATTGTAGCAATCGGATACCTAGGAAGACTTCATAGATAGGGTAGAAAAGCGGGCTAGCTTTCTTTAGCTATTGTAGAATTATTATTTTTAAAGGTGGTTGCTTAATCAAAATTTATATGAAAAGAAAATGGGATAATCGTAACTGCTCTCAAGATTGCTCACGATTCTGATTTTTTGTTCTTAGAATCAGTTTGGGTAAAGAATCGCGTTTGGTAAAATTAATAATAATAAAAAAAAAGTTGATTCTTGTTTCGGGAACGAATTTGAGAATCAAAAATCAACTCTTCTTCTTCTTCTCTTTGGCCATCTTGCGACCACCCACCCCCGCCCGCCACCACCCCCGCTTGTCGCTGCCCGTCGTTCATTGTCTACTGCCATTACCCACCATTGCCACCGCTGCTCGCCACCCGCTGTCGCCGTCTGTTGGTCTGACAAGCTCGCCAGGTTAGGGCGAGGTCTGGCGAACTCGCCGAAGGCAAGCCTAGCCCCACCGGTGGCCAAGTGAGGCTCGCCTAGCCCCGGTGAGGCCGAGCCTCGGTGTGGCTGGGCGAGCCTTGCCCAGCTACCAGTGAGGCTTGGCCGACGAGGGTTGACGACGCTCCGGTGAGTTTGTTGGCCCTCGTCGGCGGTCGCCGTGCCCGCGACCGACCACAATAAGAAGAAGAATAGGAGAAAAGGAAAAAAAAAAAAAGAGGAAAAAGTAAAAAAAAATTATTTAAAAATTAAAATAAATTGATTTGGAACAAAATTAATAAGCACGGTATCAAACGCAATTTATTTGGAATCGAAATTTTGGACAATTACCAAACGGCTTAAAATGCTTAGAATCGATTTCCGAGAATAGAGTAAAAAAGAATCATTTTTGATTAGAATCTATTCTAAGGGTAATCGTTAAACGCGCCTTTACTCACATAAACTTTTCTAATTTTTCTCTAATGGTTTTTGTTGATGGAATTTTGATCGATGATAAATATGTTATATGCATATAAGTTTATGATAAAATTTAGATATGTGTAAAGGTAGTATAATTTAAAATTTTAATTTTTTTGGTGATCCGAACCCCGCACCTGGTCTAAGCGGAATGGAGATAAACCACTAGGGGCGACACGTCTTGGCCACCACACACACGTCTTATAGGGTAAGTCGCCAAAGGGCTCCAAAACTAACATTCCGTAACTTGCGTTGCGGGAGAGCTTCAACACTAGACCTCATCGATGGAAATTTAGCGCCTGAGCTACTGCGGTGGGTGGTAAATTTTAATATTTTTGCTCTTTACTTTTTGGAAAAGTAGAACACATATTGGGCTTAGGTTAGATTAGGGTCATGAGTCATGAGGCATTTGGACCAGAGACAAATCCGTAGGGGACCACGCCGTTGAATAAATGGCGCAAATCCTTTTGGACAACATTGGAAGCGGGTCCCGCGCCAGCGTTTCTATTCGGCCATTTTTTCCAACCTTTATTATATGCAAGTGGTTGAGGGTGTGAATAGAAAAATCTCCATGTGTCCTTCTAAGGAAATTTTGTTGATTTTCCCGTTATTTCCCCCCCCTTTTTTTTTTTTTCTTATCCTGGGATCCTTCCTCTTTTTCTTTTGGGCTCCCAAATTATGTTAATAGATTATTAAATGGTGAGAGTATTTATAGATTGACAGGCTTTTTGCCTTTTAATTGATTCTTGTTTATTTAATTTTGATATGATTTTTTTTATATTAATAGAATTGTCCGGAACTTTGAAGGCACTCTATAAATTTCTATTAGATATAGAATTCAATTGTGCCATCAACATTGGGGAATCACGAGAGGCACATAAATCTGTGTAATTAGGGGTTGCCCTATAAGAATGCATGCGAGTGTGGTGATTTGAACCTAGGTCTCAGTAATAAAGACAAATATACTTACTGCTCAAGCAATTTTCTTTTGATAAAAATTTAGAATGTTTGCATGTCTTTGTTTGTTACACCATTTGTGAGGTATGAAGGAATTGTGACATCTAGTTAGGGTATATGGTGTGCTCAATGCACTCTAGACATTCGACTTATGTAAAAAACAAAAATATCACTCAAAGTATTAAGATAACTATAAACTTTAAGCAAATAACATAATAAGGAAAACCAATGCCATGATTTCTACATTTTAAGCTCAGTGATATTCTGTATCTTATGATTATGGCACAAGAAAATAATCTATGATTTTCTCCAATACAAATTGTTGATTGACCTTGTTCTTTTAGAAATTTCCGTGCATAAAATTTGCTCGGAAATCATCCTAGTTAATTACCTATACTATTCGTAAAATAGAACTAAAACTGATTGTTTTTCCTTTCTCACTCATCCTCATTTCATATATTATACGTACTACTTACATAAATAAATGCCTGAATGCCTAAATTTCAAATTTTTGTGTTATTCTTCGCGTTCCCCAATTTCAAAATTTCGTACCTTCTAATATTACAACTACCCTCTTAAATAATTTCAAATTCCCCTTCATTACATATCTACAATTCCTAACTTTTCACTGTGCGTTTCAATTAATTTAAACGACTTAAATATTATTTAACGCAGCGGTTTTACTTACCTTTTGGAAAGTCGCTCGAAAAAAGAAAAAAACGTCGCTCTCTTGCCTTTTTTTTTTTTAGTGCCTTTCTTTTTATATGCACCATCAAGTCATCAATCCAATCATTATGCTTCACCTACTTCCACCTCTCCCCCGTCCGCCATCCTTAGTGGGCCTGAGGCCCAAAAGCCCTGGTCGACCGGGCACTCGCGATGTCCACGTGGCGCTGACAGACTGAACGGACGGACAGACTGACGGACGGGACGGCCATGCACATACATTGCACACTCACGGTCAAAATAGCGGACGATGGCGGTCAATTCATTGGGTTCGAGGAAAAGACCAAAAGCATCGGTTTCAATCGGATTTGATAAATGCGTTGACGTCCACAAGGCACACCCCATGCATTTGCAGGGAATAGAGATTCCTTCAATATTAAATTGAACTTCCATTTGAAAGAAAAAAAAAAAAAGTTGATAAGAGGGGATCGCACTCGATTCAATCTCGGCCGTCCATCACGTGGGCCAGGTACGTACCCACACAATTGCCGGTATTGTGATTTTGGTGTGAAATATTTGGTACGTCATGTTGTGGCATTTTGAAATTGGATGAATAAGCTTTCTAAAAATATGCATTATTTAGTGAAAAGGCCACAGAAACCCATTAATTATATTTGCTGTGATGCATTTATTTAGAATTTTTTTCCTTGACATCAAAAATCTCAAATTATGCCAATTATGATACATTTATTATAAATTTTTTCCTGTGACATGACACATTCAACATGTTTGGTGTTGTGTAGACAATTTTTTAACAATATATGTATTATATAGATACAAATATGAATGTGCTACACTGAGTATATTTTAGGAGTGGCTTTTTTCCTATATTGCAACTTTCGAGATGTCACTTAAAGATGTAAGAAGGTTATATCAAGCTGTTCACCATTTGATAAATTAAAATTTATTTGTTTAAATATCAGCATAATACCTGATGATGTCTCATTATAAGTTGATGATGTTCTCACATGAAAACATCATCGGATATACCGATTTGTAAAAACACGGGTCAATTAAACTATACTAAACTTTAATAAAAAAAACTATATAAAACTAAAGTGAAGCCACTGTTCTTGGCGGGTAAAAGGAAAAGTCCCTCCAAAATTTTCCCCCAACATTATACTATTCGAAAATACCCACTGCTTTTCCCTCCATTAGCCGCCTGACACATCTCCAGCCGCTCCCTACCTCCCTCAAAAGACCGAACCACGAGCCCGCGGCCCCGCACACACATAAGGAAAGAAAAAAGGTGAAATTTTTAGGGGCTTTTTCCATTTTTTTAAACCTTCTTTTGGATGTATTCTGTGGAGATTCTGCTCAGCTTTACTGGGTTTCTCCCTTCACATGACTTCTGATGAGGTGAGGGGAGAAAAAGGGAGAGCCTTTTCTTTGAAAGAGAAGGTGGGCAAAAGTCATTTTCTTTTCTGGTTCTTTAGTCTGTGTCACCGGGGAATGCATTGCCTTTATCGTTGTAGAAAGATTAGGGCTTTTTGGAATGTTTTTTTTTGTAAAAAATGAGCCAAAAAACAGGGCTCTCTGGGTCCCTTTCTTCTTCAATGCTTGATGGCTGATGCTTCATGGTAGACCCACTTCTTTGCTCCTTCCTTCATGGGTTGTCATTTTTCATTTTCTTTTTGTCTCTCTTCTTTGGGTGTAGAGAAGGTCGAGTGTCTTCAGAGGTCTGCAGAATGGTGAGTGGGGAGCTTCTGTGCTGCTGATGCAGTGTTGTTGCTGGGGAGGTCTGTGCTCTCCTTGCTCTCCGAGACGAGTGGTTGAGCGGCTTTTTGGGGTCTGAAAGTCTGAACCCGCGAGAGGAAAGAAGTTGCTGTGGTCTCGAGAGAAGGAATGCTGGTTCACAAGTGTTGAAGCATTTTTCAGTAGAACCGATTTGTTTTTTTTTTTTTTTTTTTGATATCATTTGCTAAGTGCTTCAGTGAACTCTGGGCATTGTATGTGTATGCCTCTGCAAGTGTCGGAAAGGCGTCGGTTTTCCTGAAGGTGGGTGCATTTAGAGTTCATTTTTGGCGGGCTGCGTGAAATGTGAACTTGGCTGTATCTGATAGAGGGCCGTGTTTTCTTTTGGCAGTCAGAATGGTTTGTTGTTGATTGCTTTGAAGACTGCCCTATTGTCTCTGTAGCTTTTGGCTTGATATAATTTGGGCGTGCTTATTTGTTCTTAGCAACACTGGGACTGTAATTCGAGCTCCAGGCGCTGATGATTTGGTCTGTTCGTTTGAAGACTGTCACTGTCTGTTGAAGTTGTCTCTGAGAAGCCTCGAAAACCTCTGTCGTTAGCCGTTGTGCGCGCACTTTCCATCTTACTGGAGTATTTGGTAGTATCCAATGATGTATTTGAAGCTGGCGGTCGTGGTGTCGTTGCTTCTTATTTCTGCTGCAGGGCAGCTTCCTTCCCAGGATATATTGTCGCTGCTCGAGTTTAAGAAGGGCATAAGGCGTGATCCAACTGGTTATGTACTTGATTCATGGAATGAGGAATCCATAGATTTCAATGGATGCCCTTCATCGTGGAATGGAATCGTCTGTAATGGCGCCAACGTTGCAGGAGTCGTCCTTGATAATTTGAACCTCACTGCTGATGCTGACTTGAGTGTTTTTGCCAACCTGACGATGCTTGTTAAACTTTCCATGGCAAACAACTCCATAACAGGCAAAATTCCAGATAATATAGGCGAATTCAAGAGCCTTGAGTACCTGGATTTATCGCACAACCTGTTCTCATCGTCCTTTCTCCCGGGCATAGGGAAATTGGCAAGCTTGAGGAATCTCTCGTTGGCAGGGAACAACTTCTCTGGCCTGATCCCTGATTCTATTTCTGGACTTGCGTCAATCCAATCTCTGGACTTGAGCAGCAACTCCTTCTCTGGGCCATTGCCTCCTTCATTAACTAAACTTGCCAGGCTTGTGTATCTTAATCTGTCAGTAAATGGGTTTACTCAGGAAATTCCCAAAGGATTTGAGCTGATAGCTGGCTTGGAGGTGCTTGATTTGCATGGGAATGTGCTAAATGGTCCTTTGGCCTCTGAATTTTTATTCCTATCAAATGCCACCTATGTTGATTTTAGTGGAAATTCGCTGGTCACTTCTAGTTCACAGCAGCAGAAATTTTTACCTGCCATTTCCGAGAGTATCAAGCATTTAAATCTGAGCCGCAATCAGCTCACAGGATCATTGGTAAATGGAGGACAGATGCAAGTGTTTGAGAATTTAAAAGTGTTGGATCTGAGTTACAATCAACTGTCTGGGGAACTACCTGAGTTTAATTTTGTCTATGATCTGGAGGTTCTCAAGCTTAGCAACAACAGATTTTCAGGTTTTGTTCCTAGCGGATTATTGAAAGGAGACTCCTTGGTTTTGACTGAGTTGGATTTGAGTGGCAACAATCTCTCAGGTATACTCCTTGCAAATTTTCTTGCTTTTGCGATAGGGACTAATTCAAATCAGTGTTCCTTTCATAGTTTGCTTCTTATATTGTTCTTCTGTGACCCTCATATTTGGCTTTTCATTTCAGGGACAATTAATATGATCACATCAACCACTTTGAGTGTTCTTAATCTCTCCTCAAATGGTCTCACTGGAGAACTTCCGCTGCTAAGTGGGAGTTGTGCTGTCATGGATCTATCAAATAATCAATTTGAGGGAAACTTGACCAGAATTGTTAAGTGGGGTAACATTGAATATCTCGATCTGAGCCGTAATCGTTTGTTGGGGGCCATCCCTGAGGTTACTCCTCAGTTTTTGCGCCTGAATTATCTTAATCTCTCGCATAATTCTCTTAGCAGTGATATTCCAAAAGTCCTGACCCAGTATCCAAAACTTAGGGTTGTTGATATCAGTTCAAATCAGTTAGATGGACCTCTTTTACCTGATCTTCTGACATTATCCACTTTGCAAGAACTCTACCTTGGAAACAATCTTTTGACTGGTAATATCTCGCTTTTGCCTCCATCCTCAACTGAATCTAGTCTGAAGGTGCTTGATCTTTCCCATAATCGATTCAGTGGATATTTCCCCGAAAAAGTTGAATCATTGGTTGGACTTCAGGTGCTCAATGTTGCATCAAATAATTTATCCGGTTCTCTTCCAACTTCAATGGTTGACATGAGTTCACTCACTTCATTAGATATATCCCAGAATCATTTTACAGGTGCCATTCCTGGCAACTTGTCCAATGGACTTCAGAGTTTCAATGCCTCATACAATGATCTTTCTGGAGTGGTCCCAGAAAATCTGAGGAAGTTCCCAAGGTCTTCCTTTTTTCCTGGGAACACTAGGCTACAACTTCCAAATAGTTCTGGATCAGGCAGCTCGCCGGCTGGAAGTTCTAAGAAGACGGTCAAAACTATTTATAAAGTGGCATTGGTTGTTGCTTGTGTACTGGTCGTCTTTATTCTTCTTCTGCTAGTCATCTTCGTCTGTTATGTCCGTAGATCGAAGAGCCGCAAAACAGAACATGTTAGCAACAAAGAGGGTCGCAGACGAGCTGCTTCAAATCCTTCTGCTGTTAGTGGAGCAGGCAGTGGTGGTGCCTTGGTTGTTTCAGCAGAAGATCTTCTGGCATCACGCAAAGGATCATCCTCTGCTGAGGTAATTAGTCCTGAGAAAGTAGCAGTGACGACCGGCTTCTCACCATCTAAAACAGCCAGTTGTCCTGGTCACCTGAATCTGGCGATTCATTCACTACTGAACACCTTGCGAGGCTGGATGTGAAGTCACCTGATCGATTGGTCGGTGAATTACATTTTCTTGATGATACAATCACTCTTACACCTGAGGAGCTTTCAAGAGCTCCTGCGGAAGTTCTAGGAAGAAGCAGTCACGGGACATCTTACCGGGCAACGTTGGATAATGGTGTTTTCCTGACTGTAAAGTGGCTGAGAGAAGGAGTAGCTAAACAGCGGAAGGAGTTTGCCAAGGAGGCAAAAAAATTTGCAAATATCCGTCATCCAAATGTTGTGTGCCTAAGAGGGTACTACTGGGGCCCAACACAACATGAGAAACTCATTCTGTCAGATTTCATATCACCTGGCAGCCTTGCAAGCTTTCTTTATGGTATCGTCTCTCTCTCTCTCTCTTACACACACACATACACAGAGCACACCCATGAACAAACAAAATAGAATCTTCGCCCTGTTTCATGTTGGCAGAAATGTCTCTGTGATCTATTACTTTCTTGGCTATGAGATTATTTTTACTTTAGCCACTTTGATAAACCACTTATGTCGGGGTATTATAATGTTTAGCAAACAACGTGAATATTGGTGACAACTGAGAAATGTTGTTTGCCTTAGTACTTTCTAGATAGACTGTACAGAATGCCCACATTCCTGCGATATGAAGCATTTGTGGGTGAAACTGGAGTATGATGACTGGAGTAACTGCAAAGTTACCATTGCATCCAGTCTCGGGCCAGAGCAGAAGAATGACTATACCATTCATAATTCATTATGCAGCAACGTTGGATATGAGTATTTGTGGACTCCAATCTATGTTTAGCAAAAATATCTTAATACTTTTTAATGTTTTGACTGTTCGTGTCCTATCTGATCTGTCTGGGTAGTTACCTTGATTGATTGACACTTTGGTGTCTCTTTCATATGATCACGGAACATTAAAATGGATTTTGAACAAATCAAGTACCAAAATTGAGACAAGTATTCTGTTATGTTGAATCACGATAAACATTTAAATCTATTCTCAAGGATATCCAGTAACGTGAAGGGACATTAACAATCAATTGTCACAGCTCTATGCCCAAGAGAAGTATACTTGGAGACACTTAAAGAATGTTTAACGGGATATGAAACTAGGTGGGCTCATGTCTGCTGCTTCATAAGCAATTGCCCAGTTGGTGAATGTCTGTTTGCTGTGAAGATTTACACGTGGACTTTTTCCTTTATCTGGCAATCAGTTAATTCTTATATGATTCTTTTCTTCCGATGTGACTTTACTCTAGAAATCCTAGTGGCTCACCGGGCATTTTTCCTTTTTATTTTTGAAAAGCCCTAGGCTTAGTCCACGGTATAAGACTAGTTATGCCATAGATTATCGACCAACTCATTTCCGACTATCCCGAAAACTAATGTGCTTTCTTATACTTATTTTGGTACTCGAGGTTGACGAAACACTTTGTCATATCCCATATGGTACGTGGCTACTCCTGTTGCTTGGACATGATGCTGTTGTGTCAACCGTTCCAGTCCTTTTCCAATGATATAGTTTAAAATTAGTGTTTGTAGTACTCATTCTGAATGCAACCGTCTCTCTTCTCATTACTTTGAGATATGTTGATGCATCCGCTGTTAAGTGACTCCACAATTTATGTGATCCTTTTTTGTCAGATCGGCCAGGAAGAAAGGGTCCACCTCTTTCTTGGGCTCAGAGGCTCAAAATAGCAGTTGATATTGCACGTGGCCTGAACTATCTCCATTTTGATCGCGCCGTTCCACACGGAAATCTCAAAGCAACCAATGTTCTGCTAGACGGGCCCGACCTCAATGCTCGGGTTTCCGATTACTGCCTTCACCGTCTGATGACCCAGGCTGGTACCATCGAACAGATTCTAGATGCAGGTGTATTGGGATACCGTGCTCCGGAGCTGGCTGCTTCCAAAAAGCCTCTACCCTCCTTCAAGTCAGACGTCTATGCCTTTGGCGTGATCATGCTTGAATTGTTGACTGGGCGATGTGCTGGAGACGTGATTTCTGGTGAAGGGGGTGGCGTCGACTTGACTGACTGGGTGCGGTTGAGGGTTGCCGAGGGTCGTGGTACGGAATGCTTCGATTCAGCATTGCTCCCTGAAATGGGTAACCCCGCATTCGAGAAGGGAATGAAGGAGGTCCTTGGAATCGCGCTGAGATGTATACGGTCAGTCTCAGAGCGACCAGGTATCAAGACGATATATGAAGATCTTTCCTCTATATAGATTATCGGAGTCGACTGTCTGAACAGTTTTTTTTTTCTTTACTTTTCCTTTTCTGGTGGGAATTAATATCTCATTCGATTCCCATTCGGAAGTTCCATGATTTTTGGGATCCAGTGGCTTTCTTAGGTGGTGGTAGTGGAAATGAAAATGCAGTGAAACTGAGAGGATGTCAAGTGCATTTTCCATGTAATTTGATCCCATCTCTCTTTCATCATCGTCACTGGCTTAGTATTTTCTTTCTGCATTTGAAGGGCTGTCCTATCTTTCCAAGTAAAGGGTAGCATCCCCTCGATGTTTCGTGGATGTCGACATGAATTTTGTAACGGATTAAACGCATGTCCGGAGAATAGAGGTGGTGTCCGAGCTCTTCAGATGAAACGCAGGAAGTAGATTGAGCTTCTGACTGCACTTAGCATGTAGGAATCCAATCAGCACATCGGTATGCTAATACCAAATCCGATGGCAAGGGGAATGGTTATTGTAAATTAGATCGGACCAAATGATGTCGACAGTGGTACGAACCTGTCAACTCTTCATCATTGTCACTAGCGGAGTGTTTCCTTTCTGCATTCGAAGGGTTGCTTTCGACTATACCTAGTACATAAAGATCCAATCCGGAGTTGGGTATGCTAATACCGACTCCAATGGGACTGGGAACAATTATTGTTAATCAGGTCGGACCAAATGATGTCGACTGCCTTCCGAACTTACCAAATTATTGTTCAAAGTAATTCACCATGGATTGGGAGGGGGCAATCTAGTCAAATTCACTTCATAAGATAATATTATGAATCGATTTTAATGCACGTAGCGTCATGCAATTGAACTCTCCGCGGGGAGGGTGACGATTATCCTACGTGGCAGACAAGTACCACAAGGAGATAAAGCATATCCCACGTGGCCGAAAGAAGACAAGACTTCGACCATGCGTTGACCAGCGAGGCCAGACAATCATTCGCTTCGTAGTTCGTGCTGTTCTCTCGGTCTGAAACTCGACGACGCACGGCTTCGACTCGGGAAAGGCGAGATCGAAGACGGCCATGGCGAGTCGTGCGGCGAGAGCTCTCCTCTCTCTTCCCAAGCGCAAACCCAACGTGTCGCCGTCCCCTCTCCTTCGACCGCCGGCGCCGGCGCGCGGCCTCTGTTCTTCGCCGGACGAGGGGCCGGCGCACTTCGGAGTAAGCAAAGCCAGCTCCTCTTCTTCCTCCTCCTCCTCCTCCTCCTCATCTTTCTGTTGTGCGAACCGCTTCGATGCACAGAACTAAAGGGATACGTTGTTTGTGGACGTTTGACTAAAAAAAGGGTGGCTTACCGCTTTTGGGTTCTAGAATATCAACAGAGATTTGCTTATGTGAGCCAGTAATGAATTCTTTGGTCTCGTTTTTATCTGTCTTGGTGCATCTTTCGATTGGGTTCTGCTTTTGACATTGGATTCTAATCCCATGATTGGTGATAGAATAGTCTATATGAAGAATATCAAAACTTTATGAACTGTGAAGCAAAGTGGTAGCCACCAGCCACGGTGCGGAGTGATGTTCAGTGGTAGAAATTAATAAGGACCCTTTAGTGATGGTCTGTGCTATTACTTCCCTTTGTGCTTGCAAGAAGCGTGTGTTGGTGAAAAGACTGGGTACCTGCTTGTTTGCTTCTTCTGTGGGAGAGTTGGATCTTGATATTGCTAATTCTCAGTTGAGTTTAGACAGTGGTTGTTTTATTTCGGGCATCATAACACTGGAGATGTTGATCTAGTTCATGCGTGTCAGTTCTTGTGCGTGAGCATTAAGTGATGCTTCGTCATTCTTTTTTCCTAGTACTCTCATTTGATGACTGTAATTTTAGGGTGGACTAGATTCAGTGTCAAAGGACAGGATTCAACTTTTTGCTCTCTTAGGCACCAATGATTATGTTTGGTGTTTAACCTTTTCAATTCCATGTTGGATAATTAAGCATGTATGTTATATAATTTTCATCCTTTTCCAGTCATCTATCCAAGACATTATTCATATGTTGTGCCATAGCGTCTTTTTGGTTTTTGAGTTTGCTCTACCAACCCATGAATTTCTTGGAATTTTGTTTTTGTGTCGAGTCAAGAACCTTAATCCATCATCATCATGGTTTGCTCAATTTTTAGCTTCAGTGATATCTCAAATATTGCCCTTTTAATTTACCATGTCAAGCTAATTCATAGATGGGGTTTTCCATGGTTAATTGCATATGACTGGTATGCTTACAGCTTTTATCTCTTGTTTTGTATCTGCTGAATTTACTTTTGCATGTTCAGAATGTTGGCTTCATAGGCTTGGGAAATATGGGATCCAGAATGGCGAAGAATCTTGTTAAAGCTGGATACAACGTCGCCGTGCATGATATGTAATGTTTTGTATTCTGTGAACCTAATAATCTTTAAATGCATTTCCTTGAAATGATAATACTCCAAAATGATCTCATTATGTTGCTGTTTGAGCTTCCAGTGCTTTGACATTAAATGATTGACTAAACCAATGGGGAGATGAATGTGTTATGAGCAGATTAGGAGTAAAATCTTGGTTTATTCACATCCTTTAGGAGATGTTCAGAAAGTTCTTACTAGACAGAAGCCCATTTTTACTATTAGTGTCCAGACTATCCTTTGACTTTCCCAGTAGCATCACCTTTTTCAATTTTGTATTCACACATAAAGTATTCACACATAATAAAACATTCTTGCAATATAATTATTGTGGAGCATTTAGTTTCTTGCAGCTGTTCCATGCCAATTTGTGTAATTAAATAAAAATTATTCCTTTTAGAAATGGTGATGCCATGAAGATCTTTGCTGGCTTTGGAGTCCCCACCAAGAAAACACCTTTTGAAGTTGCAGAAGAAAGTGATGTAATAGTGACAATGTTGCCGTCATCTTCCCATGTCAGTTCTAAATTTTCTCTTTTATTTTTGTCCTTTCCTTGCAGTAGTTTTTCTGCCATCATGGTTATATTACGAATGAAGTTAATCTTTATGATTGTCCTATAGATTGTAAAAAGAAATTATTGTCATGATTGTAGTTCTGATATGAACTAACCAAAGAGAGGGTAAATGATTCAACAGTGAAAATTGAAGCTTGTTAATGTTCAGAGGCCCATTCTTTCCGTGGGCTATATGTGATCTTATATATGGTGGGAGATCATTGGCATTAACTGATACCATAGGATATTGATGAAGAGGTCCTGTTTACCTTTTTGAGGAGCACTTTAAGTCCTTTGGACTCATGTTAGGCATTGACATTTTTATTTCACACATCAAATGTAAACAATGCAGAAATGTTCTTTTAAAACAATTTGCTAACCCTGTAAGTTGTTTGTCACTGTGTTTTTGGAGCCTCTCTCATAAAATTTGCTAGGTGAAAGGCATATAAGGATGAAATTGGATAATCTATCTGTATGATTAATGTAGGTATTTGATGTATACACTGGACCGAATGGATTGCTTCATGGTGGAAATCTCCTAAGACCGTGGTTATTGATAGATTCTTCTACTATTGATCCCCAAACATCGAGAAAGATTTCAGCACTTGTGTCTAACTGTACTTTAAATGGGAAGAGAGGTAACAGAAAGTAAACTCTGCAGACTTATCCTTCAAATGAAATCAGTGCTTGTAAGTGTCATGCTTAATAAACCCATCTTTCCGTCCTAAGTATTCCCTGAATTACGTGCAGTCCATATGTCCTGAAAGCTGTTTGATTGTTGTCGTCATGGTAATGTTCTAAAAATATGATTTACCTGGATATATGATTATTGCTATGCAGGCATGATTACTTACGCCGCATTGCTATCTTGCTTTCTTCATGCCCATGTGCAAGAACATGCACTCTTCCAGTGTTATGTAGGGAAATGTATGTGGGAGTTACTGGTGCTCTTACTAGGACTTATTACTTTGGACGGAATGCCACCGTGAGAAATTTAAGGTTTCCTCTTTTCTATTTGTTAAAATGAGACTTGAGCTTGTAATGTTCCATCAGGATTATCAACCCCTCCCTAGATTCCCACAGTGCTGGAAGCCTTGTGCACTTGGACACCCTTTTTAATTGCTGTATTAAGTAGATAAGGAATCTCAGACTTGGAATACTTAGATTGTTTGATGCAGGGGGAGGGCGAGTACATACCTTATATTGAAAAACAGAAGATGTATATAAGTCATAAATATTCTTTTATTGCCTTTTGTACATCATCTTTGGTCCCAGAAGAATTGGTAATTGGCCCCTTTGGATTGTTTCTAGTTTTGTTTTTTTTCCTTGTGTTATATGGATATGCCGTACAAGCTTATACGTTTTGTAAATAAATAGATGGAGGTGGAGTTCCTATGATGCTGGATGCACCTGTTTCTGGAGGTGTTCTTGCTGCTGAAGCTGGCTCACTAACGTTCATGGTATGCTCGATTTGTGCAGTCGATAGATTCTGATATGATTATAATAGCTTCTGAGTATGGCCTTGCTTTTAAAAGTACTCTTTGAATCTCTCAGTTGGTATTTATTCTGATTCATGCATGTAACTCTGTTTCGATAAACATTAATTGATGGAAATATTTATCCAATAGCTGCTCATGCTTTGATTTCCAGTAAAGAACCTTCATGACATAATAATTGTTTGAGCACCTACTTTATTCTCACTAATGTCCAGATTATCTTTTGTGGCGTCTTATTGACAAAATTTCACTCCAAGAAGCTGAGAATTTCCTCAAAGGAATCAGATAATCATATCTCCTTGTAATCATATTTTTCTCTGAAACAAATGGATTAGTTGATACAGAAGCCCTTAAGCAATTGTGCCTCCTTTATAAAGTTTAAAATAGTGTCCTGGCCATGGTTTCTTTATAGATTGAATAATTGGTGAAAACGTCACTACTGATAGAGTAAAGTTTGGCTAGCTGAGAGTTTGGTTAATATTCAAAAAGCAAAGTTTGGCTTCTGGCGCCATCTTAGATATTACATTTTAGTGCACTAAATGAAACTATATGCAGCAATACAGCTAATTCTCCGCAAAGGAATCAGATAATCATATCTCCTTGTAATCATATTTTTCTCTGAAATAAATGGATTAGTTGATACAGAAGCCCTTAAGCAATTGTGCCTCCTTTATAAAGTTTAAAACAGTGTCCTGGCCATGGTTTCTTTATAGCTTGAATAATTGGTGAAAATGTCACTACTGATAGAGTAAAGTTTGGCTAGCTGAGAGTTTGGTTAATATTCGAAAAGCAAGTTTGGCTTCTGACGCCATCTTAGATATTACATTTTAGTGCACTAAATGAAACTATATGCAGCAATACAGCTGATAGAAATAGCAGGGATTGGGAAGATAGTTAATGAATTTTACGTGGATCTATGGAAAAGCGATTGCCTTGACATCCTAACTGATGCGCTTATCTTGAATGTTCTACTTGTTATATTTCATGGCATTTGGCAGGTTGGTGGATCAGAAGAAGCTTATCTTACAGCAAAGCGTTTGCTCCTCGCCATGGGCAAAAGCACAATTTATTGTGGTGGAGCAGGAAATGGTTCGGTGAGTTCCATCATCATTGGTGCAATGACTCATAATCTGTGTGCGTTTACTAGAAAGTGTTAATTCATGTACTGGTCAAGGATGATATGAGCCTCAATTAGTATTTATGATTGCATAAGGAGAGAAACATTTCGAAAAAGTTTAAAACCTCGTTGCTTTCATTATGCCACTGCTAAAGCTGGAATTGGTTGTTTGATTTGCCTGATAAGAGGAGGTTGCCACTTATGAGCTGAATACTGATGTTCATGCACCTAAAGCTTGTTGTCATCAACAAATAGATTGAGATGGTGGCTCCCTTTCCTATCAAATACATATTACTAGTAATACTCTGAAGGCAGAATTTCGCTTGGTTGCTGCTTTAGTCTTGCTTTTACTTATATGGTTAGCGGATTGTCCTACTTAGTGTGCATTTACCAAGTTCTATCCTGCATTAAAGTAGAACATCCATCTTGTCTTCTGGAATAATTCAGACATAGCTGAAACTGAAAGGTTGATAAGTGCTTATTGTATGAAGGACAACTGAAACCTAATTGAACAAGACACAAGCGAAGCATCTTCTTGGGCTCTTAATGACATGCACTACATTTTTCTAATATTCAATGCCAGAAAATTTTGACGGATATTGTCCCATCGACTAAACTGATATTATTTTCTGGAATTTCTTAATGTTTTAGCAGACATCCTCGATACAACGACATACATTGAAGAGACAATAGAAGTACATAATTTTGAATGTGTAGTGATTGTGAACAACAATTACTCTCATCAGCCTGTACCTGCTTGTAACACTTTCAATGTCCTTTAATCTTAGGCAGCAAAAATCTGCAACAACTTAGCCATGGCTGTGAGCATGCTTGGTGTATCTGAGGCACTTGCTCTTGGTCAGTCTTTAGGAATTGCTGCAAGTGTTTTGACAAGAGTATTCAACTCTTCAAGTGCTCGATGTTGGAGTAGGTACTAATTGGTCACTTTTCTGTGGCAAAAGTAGGGTTATTATGACTTCTCTTTCTCTAGCACTTTTGCATCATAAAAGGCTTGTAGTCATTTATGCATTGTATTTAGGTTCAGACTGGGCAGCAGCTGCTGCCTCTGCTTGGCTGTCTGCTGGTCAATTTGTCCACTCAAGTGAAAAAGAGGAGACGGAAATGTTGTCTCGGTGTGACTGAGAAGCAGATGATGGATATTTTGATGAGTGTAGGGTGCGTATAGGTGGGCGGAAGGAAAAAGGGAGGAGGAGGAGGAGGGGCAGAGAAGAGGGGGGTCGATAGGGAAGAGAAAAATCAAGTGAAAAGTGAAAGACTGACCCTGTCTCACAGGGCGACAGGTCATCTCTATTGAGAAGTACGTATATCAGATTTCCAAGATCCACTCCTGAATGGAAAACATTAACGTTAAAATTGGGCGATCCAACAAGCTTGCTCAACATCCACCAGCAATAATATGGGGTCCCTTACAGTTTGGAGTGTTCTGCCATTATGAGATTGAACCTGTCTTAATTTGGTAGAAATATATTACGTGGAAGTCAGTGGTTTATTAGAACTAAGAAAAGTGAAATGGCTCATTCGAGTGTGTTTCCATGCAGCCATCTAAATTTAATTATAGGTATCATAGTCTGAAAGTTATTATTTTATGAAATGCCTGTATGCTGTTCCATTCGGTGTCATAAACTCTTTATCATGTATTCTATGAATTTTCTTTGACCGTCCTCCTGGTGACTGCATTTCTGTGCACGACAGTGATGCTTATAATCCAGTTCCTGGAGTGATGGAAGGTGTTCCGTCTTCAAGAAACTATGAAGGTGGATTTGCAACTAAGCTGATGGTAATAACTCGAACTTGCTTTTTTGGAAAAGCAACTGAGTTTATTTTATTTTTCCTTCTGAATTCTTGGCCAAAATTATTGCTCTTTGCCTCCCTTTTGCCTTATTGACAATTTTCATTTGGCAATTCTTCCACGATCTCTTCATTAGTTGGGGGAATGTGGAGAGATCAGATTGTGAGGAAAATATCAAGAGACAATTGGTTTTCAACATACTAATGCCTCTGGTTATAACATTTGTCTTGTTCATTAGATAGATGGTTGATCCATTTAGTCAGCTTGGAATAGGTTAAAGAGAGGATGTTCGGAGCCTGGCATAAAAATACAAGTTCAGCAAGTATTGCGGATATACTGTACAAAAACATTTTATTAGGACTTAATCATTTGGCTAAAATTATCTCACTTCAGATTGTTTGTTGGGTTAATATTATGAAAATTTTTGAATTGGTATATCTGCGACAAATTTGCTTTAAACTAAATTTTTGATTGCCAAAAACCCCAAACTGATATACCTCTGACAAATTTTCCTTCTATTAGTTTTCGTTAAATTTTACCGTCAAATTTCTGAGTTGGATGACATATGATAGTTGATGGGTGTATCAGTTTTGTTATATTCTTCGTTTGTCACAGGTGTACCAATTTGTGATTTTTTGTGGTACTATTCAATTTAATGAAAACTAACAATGGGTTTACCTTTTATTACCAAAAAAAAACAATGGGTTGGTTTAAGGTTTTTGTGTATTGGTTTGGGGTTTTGGTAGTCAAAAAAAAAAAAATTTGGAATATTTTTATCACAAATGTACTAGTTTAGGGTTTTTCGTTTCATTAATCCTTTTTGTGTGGGTTGTGGTTGATATTCTCTCGATATTCAATGTAATTACCAATTAGTAGGGAGCTATCCAACTTACAATGACATCAAACAAAATGATGATCAAGAAGAAAGGATTTGAAAATCTGGATCTTCACAATGCATTGAATTCTCTCACCTTCCTTTCCCCTGTTGTCTGGCCCTCTCTTTCTCACTCAAGCCTATAAGCTGAGAATGTGTGACCTGACTGTATATGCAGGCACATATTTCCGTTGTTGTTCTTAATTTACTCAAAGTTACTCGAATAGGCTGGCTTTCATTGTCTGAAACACAGAACATGGTGGACTAGCTAACAGAACCTTAAGTCATCCTTAATAGGAGTTTATGCAAGAAAAACGTTGATGGAAAATTTTCTTCGCACATGATGAATGATAGTGACGTGTGCACTTTGATATTCCTATGATGATAATGCATGCATATCATACTCAGAAGGGTGCTTGTTCAAAGGAAACTTTCTTCTGACAGCATCTGCTATAGAACTACATAAAAACTTCCAATGCGTGACAAAATCCCCTATCTACTTCCTCCTGGAAGCAATCTGTCGTTCTCTGCATTCTCCGTATTTTAGATTCCTTTGTTAGAGGTCTAATATGAAATCTATTATTCTCTAATATGCTTCCTTAAAGCCAGCATGTTTAGGTCTTTTGTTTCATCTATAACAGGCAATATGAAAGCAATATTTATTGATTTCCCTCCATAGTTTGTTTCCTTCTCTCTCCATTAAAAATATAGCATAAGCCTTCTGCCGGAACGGTGAAGGGACTAATAAGGGTCCCTATCTTTGTACGGCTTATTATATCATTAAATTCTACCTGCCTTCTACTAAGTATATGCAGCCGATTGCTCTGCAGTTGTTCTGCTATTACATTTATTCATGTAGTTGCATGAGCAGTTGGGCCTAGTGGCATGACCCAGCTTCTGTAGACTGGAAAGTAGGACACACTCTACACCAGCCAAATGTAAAGAGAAGAAACACTAGAACAATTAGAAGAATCTTCTATGATGAGGAGTTCTCTTTATGATCTGTTTCTGTGTATGTGCAGTTTTTTGGAAAAATATAAATCATCGAGTTCCTATCTGAGATGCAGGCTAAAGATTTAAATCTTGCGAAATCATCAGCTGAAGAGGTTGGTGTTAAGTGCCCATTGACATTCGAAGCCCAAGACATGTAAGTACTTTGCCCATTTGTGCTGGTTCTCAGAATTTCATTGTTCTTTACTTCATTTCACCATTTTCCTTCTTTAAAGATTAGTACTTTTTTTTGGGCATGTTAGACTCGCTCCATTTATTTTATCTTGTTAAAATTCAACTACAGTGTTAAAAATAAGTGGCCTAACATATGGATTAACAAGTTGATGAGTCGTTGAGATGAAAAATTTCACCATTGCCAGAAAATAATAAGAAGGAAAGCATTCTCATGTTGTGCCTCAAGGAAAACTTTGATTCTTGGGATTGTTTTTCAAAACAACTGCAAAGTTGTATGATTTTCTATATGTCTGATTACTATTGTTCATGATGATTCTTTTCGGCTAAAATACTGTTTTTTCAATACAACTTGTTTCTCTAGATACTCGGGGCTATGCAAAGATGGACATGAAAGCAAGGACTTCTCTTGTGTTTTCCGCCACTATTATTCTGGCATCGATGAGCACAAGGGTAAATAGTGAAGACTGTTAATTGCTACGTCATTGCTCAAAATGCTGAGAGTCTGAGACTTTTTATGATGCCTTTTGGCATCTACAGGGTTTTTCAGACTTTTAGCTTTCAAGTTAATGCTTCAAACATGTATGCCCAAGAAGGGTTTCCTTTTTTCCCCTCATTCTTCTGTTTATTCCAGTATAAAACAGCAAAGTGGTTGATGTATTATTATCTCCTTAAGCAGTTTCGCATTATAGCCCAATGGTTTTGACCTTTGTTTGTTCAGAAACACCTGGCAGTTCAGTACCCGTGGAGCCCTCTTTGCGACCGATAGGTGCCAGACCTTTAAAGCCGAAAATTTGTTTCTGTGCATCAAACTTGTGGCTTCGTTCTGAGTCACTCTTCGCATTTTATCAGACCTGAAATTTCTCTCCAGTTCAATTGCAGATGCAAACATAATAAAAATTCATTTTACATGACAGTTCGATCACATTGCAGATTGTCCTCAGAAGGAACGATACTTCCATTGATTTCAATGCATTTCTTCAATAGATCTCAATACAGTTCAGAGGAACATTGTAATCTGGGTAGAACTCTCGGAATAAGACAAATTTCTAGAGCTAGCCTCCTTTCCTTTTTCTCTAGAGGTCAAAAGGTAGTACATGATACCTACCAAAAAAAAAAAAAAAGGTAGTACATGATTGTTTTATTTATTTATTTATTTAGAAGCTAGTGTTGTTCTTGATGAACTTTGACCCCAGAGAACTGTGCTACGCCATAGATATTTCTTTTGGCAGCATGCATAAACCCTAGTTTAGAAAGCTTGAGCATTTGAAATCTTTAAATGTTATTTAATCTGAATATACCAGAGACAAAATCTAACTGTTGTTTCTTTTTCCGGTACCTTCCCTCGTAGTTATGGTCAATTCTTTCCAACTGATCAAAGGATCTCTTTAGCATCACATTAAACACAACCAATAAAGCACCCCATTTATGTTGTGATAGCCTCAATTGTATCTCAATGTAACATGTGCATTAATTATTTCTACTTGTTATTGATTTCGTTTGAAAGTGCAACACGAGCTGCAAGGAAGAATCTATTCAAAATTGCGTGGGAAATAAGGTAAAAAACGTTATTGAAATATGGTCAATCATTATTTTTTTTTGGGTCAAAAAATAACTTTCTATTACTTGATTAAAGAGGAGACTTACATAATGCAGATGGAAAAAGATTTGCACATAAAATATTCCATAGAGGAAAAGGGGGGGAGATTTGCCAATTACGTGGGAGAGACTTTAGGTGATGATTCCGTGCTATCCAATCCGCTGCCACATTTGTTTGGCGAGGACAGTAGGTCACCAAAATGTTATTATTTCGACTGAGCCCTTTCGGCAGTGCTGCACTATCTCCTTAAGATTCCATGCCCATAATCATATCTACCACCGGAGAACAGTCACTTTCAATGAGCCACTTCCCTGTTCGTGTTCCGAAGTCCCGCACGTGAGACGACATGAGCTCGTGGGTATAGGAGATCCCGTGTAAGATCGCCTGCGCTTCCGCTTCACTTGCGGACGAAACCCTAACTGTGAATGAACATTAAAACCCAAAAGAGAATTCAAGATAAAATAATTTTGAAATTATAGTCAATCAATATAAGAAAAGCACCAGTTCTGGGTTAAACTGGGAATTGGACTGAATTAGCCGATTTTGAGTGTTTTCCACGGGATTAATCTGGTTTCTGGTGCCTTGAGCAGAACATGACCAAACCGGACTGGCAGACTGCATCGGCAGAACCGGCTTGGTTCCTTGCTTCTCTTGTCACGCATTCAGGAAAGGTAACACCTGCAAAATGTGATAATGGTTCTCTTGAATGAACTACGAACATGCGAAATAAGGATTTGTAAGATATCTTTGCAAAGTAAACTACTCTTGTAGGTTGTTGCCCCTATCACAATTCAATGGGAAAAGAGAAAGTGATACCTACATCCGATGTCTTTTTCTTTGGTCGGAATATGCTATGCTGTTCACCATCCCCTTTCCAAGAGTTAAAAAAGGAGTTTTGAAAAGAAAAAAAACAACGTTTAGAGAGATTCTGGAGCTCTGATAAAAAATTAAAATTTTTGGTGCATTCAACATGCGATCCAAAAGGTTTATAGGCATTTACTGTTGGATTATTTATTTATTATGTATTTGTGATTTTTTTGTTAATGATCATGAGCTAGGTTATTTTCATGGAAGATCAAAGTGACGTCGTTGATGACCGAGAAGCGTCTCGCACGCCTCACTTGATGCTTTGAGTTCCTCATCGGGACAAACTCCACTCTTCAGGGATGGCTCAATGTATCTAATCTAATGGGCTTGGTGCTAGCATATATCCTCTTTCCTCACAGCTATTTAAGATTTTTCCTGTGTCATCTTGACACGTGGCAACCTATCTATTGTTGATTTCTTATTTTAGGATTACTGTACGGTATAATTCTGTAAACAAATCCTTTTGAACCTATCATTATAAATACACCTTCGATTCATTTATTGACGATACCTTTTGAATTCTAAACCTTTGATTTTTGCTTGGAGAAATTCTTCAACAATGTTACCCTCTAATTTTTCAAAAGGGATATCTCGATATTCCATGCACTTTGGATTATTTTGTAGCTCAATCTTTCTTAAACATTCTTGTAATAAAAAAAAATCGCCAAGTACCATTTTAAACTCAGATGTTGAGAGTGAGATTTATCGGACTATTAATTTAGATTATAACATATTGAGCCTGAAAGTGAAAAGATTATAATTCACAAAATAAATGGATTGGCCAGTCTCTGGAAGAAATATGCTCGATTTTTTTTTTTATTAAAAAAAACGACTAGATCAATCACGGTTTCACATATCGACATATTCAAATTAACTTTACATTCTGTTTCTGTCTCTCCTCTTCTTAACGCGCTGCTAGAATTATCCAAAACGCAAACGGATTACTTCCGTGGCGCACTTTCCTATTTCAATGGTGTCGGGCCCTCAAAAGAAGGGCCTTTTAGTGGGCCCACATCCTACTGAGCAAGGCCACATGTTCTTTTACTCGTGGTATGGGTTGACAAATAGGCCCACATACTGGGCTTGCACGGCCCATCCCGACTCCTTTGTCATCCCTCCACGTTGGTATTCCGAGAATATTTGTTTAATACGTAATAAAAAAGGCCCAACGAGTATTTAGACATGCCGAATTTTTATTTATTTATTTCGGAGAACCATCCATTCTTGGAGAATCATAACTTATGTTTAGGCTACATAGAATAAATTGATTACACAAGCCTCTGAGCATATTTTATTTTTTGGTAGTATAATCATTTTTTCAAAGTATAATATGAAAAAGTAGACGCAACTATGACTACATTTATAGATACAAAATCCTAACGGAATGAATCTCAGTTCAAACTTTTAGCTTGTAAAGCTAGTTCCAATGCCAATTCAATGGGGTCCTTTGTCACCTTCCAATCATCAATCCTCTTTGCGCAATCCCCAGGCTCTCTCTCACATTACACACAAATCTTCGACTAGTATTTTGATTCGGCTTTCATCTCAAGGTCAATGCTGATATCAGTGATGGTGCCGGAGATGCGGAGGATTTGAAGCCTAATTCAGACGAGCATGAGTTCTCTTCCCAAATTTCCATGCAATGGCTATGTTAAGGGTTATCAACTTAGAACTTAGGACGGTTGTTGGATCCGGACTATGTAATGGACAAGCAATCGTTAGATTGAGTTTTTCCTTTATTCCTTGCTTGGGCTGGATTTTGAAATGGCCTAACTTAAATCATGTGTGGATCATCATTTCAGCTAGAAGCGAAATTGGGATGGTCGACATATCTGTCTTGCCAAGTTTCAATATTGAAAAGTTCCAATCTTTTGTATAAGCTTCTTAGGGAATTTTTAGAGAGCATTATGGTAAATTGAACCAGTATGGCTTCAGTCGAACATTTCTGAGTGTTGGATTCCGTAATTACTAGTGACATATAGACGTCGATGGATTCATGGGCAATTTGTTTTGAAGTACCCTTTGGCTTATATTGAATGATTGAAATGACACAAATTTCTTTTCTGATCATAATAATGTTGCTTCTTTTCCATTGGATTGAGATCCATGGGGAGATTCCATTCCATTACTATTATGGCAGGCTCATCTCTCTTTCGGTTGTGCCATTTTTGAGTTATAAATTGTGCTATTTTTTGGGAGCACGTTTGACCAGATTACTTTGAGTCACGAGTAGACCTCTCTCCGACTCTCTCCACCTGTCTCTCTGTTTGTCTCTCTCTCTCACATAATGCACTCATGAGCAAGAGCTCGAGACTTATGACCGGTCAAGATCTAGGTAAAACACCAAGTCCACCGTTTTATGTGGCTTTACGTGTCAGCTGTCCATGTTATATTTCAGCCATAAGAATGATCTTTGGCATAGAAAGCTTGGCGATGTCAACATGAAGCAAACACATGGGGAAAATGTTTACATCATGTTTTACTTTTAAACCAAGGTTTTATGCTGCTTTAGTAATCTAGAAAAGCACATTAACTTTCTGTCAACTTGACTAATTTTTCCTTTTTTTTCCCTGATGTTTCACAATCTGGAAAAAAGGCAACAACGTGGCTAAAATCCAGCAGTACCTTTGAGTCATTGAAACTCAACAGCCCTTCTTCACAGGAGTTAAACCACATTAATCTTTCCACAATTCAATGAGAATTGAAATGAAGATTACAGATTAAAACTTGCTCGCGAATTATTGGCTATCAAGTGCCTTTGAGTAGAAACGGTGAATTTATTGAGGCACAAACATGAGGATTCAGTACCTGCTGATCACCAGAAGGAAGGCCATCAGAAGCATGAGAGACAACTGCAAAAGCTCATTCTTGAAGCCTGCTGCAGTGTTCGCAGGCCCATCAAGCGAGACCCCGTGTTTCCATAATACAGGGCGGAGAATCAGAGATTGAGTGCAGATCTTGAATAGATTGGCTCGGCCATCATGAACATGCAGATAGAAAAGTGGAAGGCAAGAATTGCTCTCACTGCACCTTCTCCATTATGTTCTTACTTAAAACATCTATTCACCAATGGTAGCTCTACTCCAGTAACTTGATATGTAACTTCCTATTTCAATATTTCTTCATTATCGAGTGGCCTCACTCATTATGGTGAAACAGAAGATATTAATTACTATGCATAAAACGGGAGAAAAATGCATCTATGTCTTGTTGATGAGTACTGGTTGATTTAAGATTCCAAGATAAGCGTTGACAGCAATAAAAGAAAGCTGCTATGAATTGTATGGGACGACTGTTCCCAAGGCAGAATGCAGAAATTTCTGTCTCTATTTCTGTGCTACCAGCAAGCTACCCTCAGTGAATATACGGGGCAATACGTGATGGAACTCATGAACCTATTCCAGTGTCGTGAAGATCTATCTGCAACCAAAATTGATTAATCTGTTGGTACAACGTGAAATATCCAAGACGTGTTCATAATTAGACAGCCATCCATCGTGTGCAAAAAAAGAGTGCACATAAATTAGGGAGAGCATCACTTCTATGTGGGAGTACCCCTCTTACTCGACTGTAGTTATACCTCCTATTTTACAGTATAAGAACCACCATTTCCCTGGCTACACAGGAGTGCTACCAGGCTGGAAGGCATCCTGCATTCTGGATCTAAAAGATGACATTATGCTTCCAAGACCCCCATGACCATTATCTGATGCTTTTTTATCATCGCGATATCCTTTTCGAGATTTGAGCTTTGGTGAGAAGCTTAAATCGTCACTGTCATCTTCCTCTCACTGTTCATATAAGAAGGCATTGCCAATGGGCTTCCATGACAAGCAACATATCCTTTCATCAAATTTCTGGCTGTCTATGTCCTGCTTCTAATCGAACATCCCAGATTAAAACCTGCCTGTCCAAACAAGATGTTGCCATGTGTTTACCATTAGGCGACCATGACAAGTAACATATAGATTGCAAACGATCGCCTCACAAAGAAAACATTTTCCCAGCTGTGTCTCCATCGCACATTACCACATCATTCTTAAGACCAGGGACAGCTAAAGTTTATCCCTCAACAGTAAATGTCAAAATGCAAGGTAAGAATGCATCTGCAACAAGGCAAGTATGACTTCTACCCTAAATTGCTATCCCGAAAACAACAAAAAAGAAGCACTTCCACAGTATGTGTGATCCAACACGATTCCCATTATTCACTCATGCAAAACATGCATATGAACAGCCCCTTTTCATATGCAATACGTCAAAACCAATCGAAGTGGCCTGAACATTAAACGAAACAGAAACAAGCTTCAAAAAAACCTATTCTTCGTGCCCGCTCGGTTGACAATGCATCTTCTCCGAATCATCCGTAAGCTCTGGAACGTCGGGGCCTTCGACTCTCGTGCCTCCTGACTCCACGATGCAGTAGGAGTTCCGCTGATCGGTCTTGATCGCGAGCTCAGCAGAGCAACCGGTGCATCCGAAGCAAAACCTGAATTCCGGGATCCCCAAATCCGCCTGCTCGCGGAAAGCAGAAGAGAACGCGCCCGGAATTAGAACAGAGGCAAACTCCAACGCACGCAAAAGACAGAATCGAAGGAGCGCAAACCGACCTCGCCGGCGACGGCGACGGCGACCTCCTCCTTCCTGGAACTGAGCTTGGACCCCTTGTCGATGCGGTTCCCGCAGGCGTCGCATCGGACGCTTATCGGAAGCATGATCCGGACCTTCGTCGGCCGTCGATTCCTGGGCCTCCGGACCGGCAGTCTCTCGTGATCCGGCCAGATCGGCGGCGGCCGGCGACAGATGCTCCCCGGGGGAAGGCCCCAGGGAACGGCAGTTGAACTCCGGCGGTATCTTTCTCCCATGTCTCCTCCTTTTCTCTCAACGAGGAACGGCTATGGCGGTGGCGAAAACTGTTATGACGGTGGCGAAAACTGTTATGGCGGTGGCCGTCTTTTCATAACTGAAACTTGGAGTTACAGACTGGGCCCCCGGTTCGATTCTCTGTGGGCCCGACCCGGAGAGGTTAGGTCTAATTTAATAACCACCACTGATTTAGGTTATTATGTAAATACGCTTACCGGGATGAAGTAAGAAAGGAAATACTTAATTTATCATATATGTACTAATTTGATTTTTTACTCATAAAAAAGCAGTTTATGGTAAACTTGTTATAGACGTATTAGTTTAGCGTTTTTTGTGGTAGGAACCAAAAAATATTAGGGATATTTTAGGTAAAAAGCAAATATTAAGGATATTTTAGGCTAAATTGAGACAACATTTAGCTTAAATAAACGAATAAATTAACAGTCAATAAAGCGATCGAAACATTAGAGGATGAAAACATGAACAAAACCATGTACTCATGTTCTGGTGCCTTTAGCGGCTTAAAATTATTTTTACACTGTCCAAATAGACTAAACTTGGAGTTCCGCTAGGAGTTCTCCAATTCGGTGAAGCCAATGCTGGAGACAACCTTCGTCCTCCGTGTGAATCGAAGTTGTGGGCGATCTTCTGCTGCTTTAGCGGCTTCTTGTGATCTCGGCGAACCATCGCTCTTCGCGGCGATTGCGTACGGAAGAGGTGGCGATGCCAATTTTCTCGGCGTTGTCTCTGATTTGTGTATGTTGCACTTCGTGCGAGTCTGCATCAAACTTTTTTGAATAGAAGTTGTCTAATGTTCTCACAGGTTTTTTCTCCTTTATGCGGTTGTGTTTTCTTGAATTTCAGGGGTAGATACCCGAACGAAACAATGCAATTGAATGAAATGTCTATAACTAGTCTATGACTTGTTGAAGCGTGCAACTTGAGAAATATTTTTGAAAAATATTATGTTTTAATGCGAAAAAGATCCAACAGCCTTTTCAAGGAATGAAATGAAAATTTGAATTGATCTCGTATTCCTAATCTTGGCATTGCTACTCAATTAGGATAATCTGCAATCTTTCCTGGTAGATGGATATCATCCCTTTTGTTTCCTGGATCCATTGATGACTCATCGCAATGGTGTTTTTTTTTGGCATGAATTACGAGAAAAGTTCAATCCGGAAATGCAAAGATAAATGTTTAAAATTATAAGAAAAGTCTAGCAAAAATAATGTAATTTGTGGAAAATCTCAATTTGCAAGGGGAGGCACAACTTGAGAGAATTATCTATTTTGTCTTTGCAAGAGGAAGAAGATTGGAAAAATGTGGTTTGTATTGCATGGAGATAGGAAGCTAACAAATATGATATCTACATTATAATTTATGTCGGGAAATTTGAGTTTGTGATTGTGAACAGATATGATATCTAATTTCTAGGTTTAAACATTGGAATGAACACGTAAATTAAAATCTTGAATTGAGTTTCTAGTTACATACACATTCGGTGTTGCTTTTGCTGTTTTGGAGGAAAAAAATGAATTGTTTTCTTCGGGGCCAAGTTCAAGAAAGAATAGAACATGAAATTTTTTTGAAAGGAGATGGGAAGCTAAAAATTCATATATAATTAATTTGGCTATAAAAAGGTGTTACGAAATACTAATACCTACTTAATGAAGTTGAAGGCTAATCTGACTATTTAATGTAAAAATTAATTTTTTTTCAGTTAAAAAAGGCGTGAAAATGGCGGCAGGCTATAAAATATGGTAAAAAACGGGTGATTAACACTTTCAACCGTCAAGCAACTTAACACGTCCAGCCAATTATATGGGTGCTAGAAATGTTCTTCTTGTCTAAAAATAAATTTTCTTCTTCAATTCTGTTCCCAACTTGAACCATCTAAAGCATGTTAGGATCGATACAATTTGAAAACTAAATCATAAATATTACGATAACTACCTATTATATGGGATCAGACAAGTTTCACATACGAAATTCACCCGAACATGTTCCAATTTTCTAATTTGCAAAATTGGAACAAAATTGACGTGATGAACTACAACCGGGTATTATTACTCGAGATTCATGAGTTCGTATTGAAACAAATTTATTTTTTTAAGCACTAAATAAAAGTTTATTGATATTCCTGAGGAAATCAATTTTTGTAAGTCATTTTCTAATTATTTAATCATTATTATTGGGCGACGAATGAGGATTTATAAGATATCTTTGTAAAGTTAACTATTTAGTAGGTTGTTACCCTTACCCCTACCACAAATTAATGGGAAAAGAGGAGTATTGGATGGGGTATTGAGGCCCAGGAGGAGTCGCGAGCTTTTCGGGCATTCGGCATGCAATCCAAGGGTTTATAGACATTCATTCTGGGATTTCTTTTTTTATTTTTTATTTTTATGTATTTACAATTTTGATTTTATTTTTAATGATTGCAATCTACATTATTTCCATGGCAAGATCAAAGTAATGTTGAGTGGGTGATTCACTCTCTAGTTTAGAATCCTTAGACAAGGGAGTACAATTTTCAGGAGAGTAGAGAAGGGGAAAATAACTACAAACTTATAATAACTAAAAGGGATTTTACTCACCTCACTTGATGTTTATTGCCATACTTCAGGGGTAAATATTTTTTTTATTTTTTTATTTTGCGATACCTAATTCTGCAATTTTTATTTATACATCATACACCTAGATTTGTAATGGTGTGTGTCTATGTTACGGATTTAATTCTCTGACCTATTTTTCTCCAAAATTGTTTCTCTAGAAATGAGTGTTGACCCAAATAGTGAAAAAAAAATTCATCAAAGGTTGATCTTTGGTTTTTTTTTTGTAAAATGGGTTTAATGGTGATTTGATTAGGAATTGAATTGCGTAATACGGACGAAGAACGATAAATTTAGAGAAAAAAGATTGCAAGGATAGGAATCAAAAACGAATTAATATTTATAAACTTAAAAAGCACATGAAGAATTTGTACTCGTTGGTGATGATGATCCCACTTACGGTAATTACACCCTACCTTTTATACTATATGTAAGATATGGCATTTTTGGGGCTCAGCAAAAACAAGACAAAAAATAAGAAAATAAAAGGAAAAGAAATGTTGAAAAGTCAAAGAAGAAACGAGGAGAAAAGAAGAAGGATGAGGAGGCACCGAGAACATTCGGGAAAGGAAGGAAAGAGAGAAAAAAAAAGAGAGGGAAGGAGATAAAAGGAAAAGGAGAAGCACGTTCGGACAGAAGAAAGGGGAGAGGAGAGAAAGGAAGGAAAAGAAGAAGAAGGAGGAGGAGGAAAAAGAGACGGATTCTCGTCATGGACACATCCCCAAGCTGATTCAACTCAGATTTGCAACGCCCGGTAAACGCTCGCACCTATCGTTCTTCTAATAGGATTATTTTTCAAGGTTAGAACTAAAATTCGAAATTATTGGATATTCATGCAGTGAAGTCTAATTTTTTAAGTCGTTGAACTGCATATTTTTATAGAAGTGATAGTTTAAGGTGTTGTGATGTTGTAGAATCTTACAGATCTCAATTTGGACTTATGGTTTGGCCAGAACAAAATTTCGAAGTTCATTGCGCGTGCTGGTGGGGTTCCGAACAGTAATTTTCAAGCCTGAATTTCAGCTGTTTTCAATGAGTCTTTGGGGTGGCTGAGTTGGGGTTTTGTAGTACATCAAAAGGGCTTTCTATGGTTTGTTTGAAAATAACCTATGTGGAGGAAATTATGGCCCAAACAAGTTTAGAGCGCGATGGGACAACAATAGATTTTTGGTATGGGCAAGCGTTGGTTGGCGTATGGATGTCGTTTTCTCAATGAATAGGCATAGTGTGATTGAGTCATTTATAAAAATATCGTTTTACTCAATCTTTTGATAGTGTTATTTGGTTATTTGTTAGGACTTTGAGTATGTGAGCTCGAGTAACTGTAGTAGGTTGGTTTGGGCTTTCCCAGTGAGTGATACTATTTCTTCTAAGAATTTATAAACTCATGTCTTCAAATTATAAAGATTTGACATTTTATGAGTTATGAATAAGCATGTTTGTTGCATAAAATTGGATCTGGCATTTACAACATTTTGATATTTATAAATAGTGTGAGAACTTTTTGGTGGGAATATATATTTTGTTTGGGAAACGAAGTTGAGAAATATTATATATTTTGGGTTTACGAAACCTTTTTACGAAAAGCTTTTTGAGCATGGGTTATGGAATATTATGTATATCAATTTGTGAAATGTCTTATGACATGCATTTGATTTGGTAAGAGTTTTGAAATTATTTAAGGGTGTTTTATGAAAAGTATTTTTAGCAAATAAGTTGAGTTGCGAAATCTTTGGTGATATATGAAATGATTTATGGATTTGGCTTTGTGGATTGTGGATGATATTGTTCTAGATTTGTATTGATGCTCAATATCGCTGTGAGCCGACTTGTGGATATGTGCATACTATTCTAGGATATTCTTGTGAGCCGAGCCACCGGTTAATAATAGGTGGAGACAATGTCAATGGAGGAATCTTAGTTGCCTCATCACCAGGCATTGTATCGTGACCATATTTGATATTGCTTTGATATTGAGCAATGGGTTGGTCAATGGAGTGGACCATTGACATGTGGTATGAGTTTGGTCAATGGAGTGGACCATATTTGAGTTTGGTCAATGTAGCGGACCATTGACATATGATTTAAGTTTGGTTAATGGAGTGGACCATCGACATGTGATTTGATGAGATCAATAAATGGAATAGACCATTGATACATGTTTTATGAGATTGATCCATGGGTTAGACCATTGGCGTTTGCCTATTATCTTGATTTTTTTTTTTTTTTTTTTTTTTGCTTTGAACATATTGTGTTAAAGTAAGAAAGATTACATTTTGGCCTTGAAGGTTTGTTAAATTTCTTAGTTTGATGAAAGTGAATTATGTTTGTGTTTTAAATATGCGTAGTGATTGCTCAATCCACTTAGAAGAAATGCATTACTTACTAGGCCGTGGTAGCTCATTCCTTTCTTCTTATCATATTTTTCAGGTCTCTCAATTAATGGCCCATGGGGACTTTTGGGAGTTGGACTTTGGGTGGTTTGAGGTTGCGTCATTCAGGAGAAAGGACAGCCGTGTCACCCCAATCCCTTTAGGATAGGGATTCGGGTTGTGACACTATAAGCAATTAATATTCTACCTATAATTACAACTACAATTTCACAATTTTAGACTCCATAGTCACATATCGGTTGCAAACACTATATATGATTGCACGTATAGTGGTAACCTGGGAAAACCATTATATTACCATTGAATTGCAGAAATACATTGATGGGATTCGCAAAGCATTATAAAACTAGCGAGAGTCTCTCCGAACTTCATGTCGATTGGTCATCGATTCTACTTTTCGAGCAGGCACCGAAAACCTTCAAGATGTTACTTTTGTCTAATGAAAACTCGTTTTGCTTTTGTATGCATGTACATGCACCGCTAATGATTTAGGCATGAACCGTTCTTTTCCCTTCTTCATGACTATTTTTCTTTACAAAAAAAAAATAATTTATAATTCGATGTATAATAAATTTCTTCCAAAACTTTCTAGTTTTTGCCGTTGTTTATTTGGGCCGACTAGTAATTAGCTGGGGAACACTCTATGTCCATTAACTATGATTTTTCTCTGCGTGGTTTAGGATATTATACGAGCTGTAAAATGTTCATGTCATCCAATTCTTTCCTTTCCAATCTATCTTCCTATCTTTTCCCCTTTGCATCTTTCACTTGGTTTGATGCCCATGGTTCTTAGGCATCACAAACATTTGCCCAAAGCAATTGTAGAATAGGTTCAACCAAGTTCTTTAGCTTCTTTGTCTTTGTCTAGTTAAGAAGCGAGCCATTTCCAGCTTCTTACTTCTGTGACACCTTTGAAGTTAGTTTTAATAGCTTCGGAAGAGAAGAAAGCTTTTCTAGCACACATTGCCCTATCCATGGGGGAGTCTTCTACATGTACTTTGTCCTTGTGGTGCTGTATTTATTAAGAGGTGAATGCACCTCTTATCTATTGAGGTTCCATCATTTCTCCTGTTCGTGGCCATCCAAGCACATAATTTTGAAGTGATAACACAAAAGGAGATGACTCCATATGTCATCAGCTCATGTCCTTATGACAATGAGGGAACATAAAGTTTACTTGTTCGTTTAACCTCAATGCAAGCATGGTTTCTACTTTACTTCAAATACTTTGAAATGATGCAGATCAAATCAATTTTTCCGGAGAAGATCACTGTTCATTAATAGAATGAACATTAGCAAAGTAAAATCAAATTATTGAAAAACTGGAAATTGTATATACCGAAAAGTTGCTCTCTTTAGGAATCATTCTGATATAGTTTTGGGCATAACTTTGTTAATATTATTGTATGTGGAACTTCTCAGATAAGATGCGGAATTGCAAAAAATATGTTCCGGGGATCAAAATCTGTACATGATGTTAATCGAAGGGTATGTCAAAAAACCCTGGTGATCCCTCCACTTTCCGAGGATCGATTCCTTTGTAGTTTCAGCCATATATTTTCAGGTTCGTCTTCCGACCATCAGAATGGTTTATACTTTATTAGATCATCATAATCTTAGGTGGGTATGAATCTATTATTTTTCACTCATGTGCAGCTAGTTTTTACGGTTATAAGATACATGATATTTTTTTCTATTGGTGATGTTGGAATTTTTTTTTTCTTCAAGTTAATTTGGCTGCTTCTAATAGTTAAATGATGAAATAGTTTCTCTTAATATAATACGACCTTTTCGTTTAATCTCGATGCAAGCATGGTTTCTACCTTGATGTTTACTTCTTTGAAATGATACAGATCAAATCAATTTTTTCCGGAGAAGATCATTGTTAGAATTAACATTAGGAAAGTAAAATCAGATTATTGGAAAATTGTATATGCCGAAAAAGTTGCTCTATTCAGGAATCATTCTGATGTAGTTTTGGGCATAACTTTGTTAATACTTGCTTTATTGTCTATGGAACTTCTCAGATAAGATGCGGAATTGCAGATTTACAACTTCATGCAAAATATGTTCCTAGGGATCAGAATCTGTACATGATGTGGATCAAAGGGTATGTGAAAAAACCCTAGTGATCCCTCCACTTTCTAAGGATCGATTTCTTTGTAGTTTTAGCCATATATTTTCAGGTTCGTCTTCTTGACCGTCATAATGGTTCTTTGAGAGTAATTATACTTTATTGGATCATCCTAATCTTAGGTGGGTACGAATCTATTACTTTTCACTTACCTTCAGGTTCATGTGCAGCTAGTTTTTACGGTTACAAGGTACAGGATATTTTTTTTCTATTGGTGATGCCGGAATTTATTTTTTCTTCAGGTTAATTTAGCTGCTTCTAATAATTAAATGATGAAACGGTTTCTCTTAATATAATACGACCCTTTTCCTTAGGGTGGGCTGTCACTTCTAAGCATTGGTATCCATATTCATGCTTGAAATTAATTTATTTCTATAAAAATGCGTGATTATAATCATGAATATTTTGATTATAATCATGAATGTGTTGATTTCCAGTGGGCGAGATGCTATCTACACATGCTTTAGAATTATAATCAAAACATTCATGATTATAATCACGTATTTTACGGAAATAATTTAATCTCAAGCATGAATATGGATAAACCAGTGCTCATAACGACAGCCCGCCGTATTATATTAAGAGAAATTGTTTCATCTTTTAACTATTAGAAGCAGCCAAATAAACCTGAAAAAAAAATATTCGGCATTACCAACAAAAAAGAATATCAGTACCTTGTAATCGTAAAAACTAGCTGCACATGGACCTGAAGGTGAGTGAAAAGCAATAAATTCACACCCACTTAAGATTAAGATGATTCAATAAGATATAGATCTTATTGATACTCTCAAAGAACCATTCTGACGGTAAGGAAGACAAACCTGAAAATATATGGCTAAAATTACAAAGGAATCGATGCTTAGGAAGTGGAGGGATCACTAATTTTTTTTCACAAATCCTTCGATCCATATCAAGTACATATTTTGACCCAAGAACATATTTTGCATGAAGCTGTAGATCTGCAATTCCGCATCTTATCTAAGAAGATCCACAAACAATAAAGCAAGTATTAACAAAGTTATGCCCAAAACGACAATTCCTGAAGAGAGCAACTTTTCGGCATATACAATTTCCGGTTTTCCAATAATCTTATTTTACTTGGCTAATGTTCATTCTATCAATGAACAATGATCTTCTCCGAAAAAATTGATTTGATATTGCATCATTTCAGAGTATTTACAGTAAACATTAAGGTAGAAACCATGCTTGCACTGAGGTTAAACGAACGAGTAAACTTTTTTCCTCACTGCCGTAATGGAGTCCTCTCCTTTTGTGTTATCAATTCAAAATTGTGTGCTTGGATATTACGAATAGGAGAGATGATGAAACCTCAATAAACAAGAGGTGCAGCATTCACCTCTTAATAAATACAGTGGTAAATACAGCACCACGGACAAAGTACACGTGAGAAGACTCCCCATGGATAGGGCAATGTGCTAGAAAAGCTTTTTCTCTCTTTCGAAGCTATGAAAACTAACTTCAAAAGGTGTCACAAAAGTAAGGAGCTAGAAATGGCTTGCTTCTTAACCAGACAAAGACAAGAAGCTGAAGAACTGGACCTATTCTACAATTACTTTGGTCAAGGGTTTGTGATGCCTAAGAACCATGGACATCAAACCAAGTGAAAGATGCAAAGGGGAAAAGACAGGAAGATAGATTGGAAAGGGAAGAATCGGATGACATGACCTTTTTAGAGTTGGTATAATATGCTAAACCATGCAGAGAAAATTCACTTATTATAGTTAATGGACATAGAGGTTTCCCAACTAATTACTAGTCAGCCCAAATAAACAACAGCAAAAACTAGAAAGTTTTGGAAGAAATTTATTGTACACTGAATTATAGATTTTTTTTCTTTTGTAGAGAAAAATAGTTAGGGGAGAAGAGAAAAGAAAAAGAACGGTTCATGCCTAAATCGTATGCTGTACATGTACATGTGTATAAAAGAACAAAAGCAAAATAAGTTTTCATAAGTCGAAGTAACCTCTTGAAGGTTTTAGTGCCGGCTCAAAAAGTAGAGTCGATGACTAATCGACATGAGGCTTCGGGGAGACTTTCACCAATTTTATAATGCTTTGCGAATTTCATCAATGTATTCCTCCAATTCAATGATAATATAATAATTTTCCCAGGTTACCACTATACGTGCAATCATATATAGTGTTTGCAAGTAGGGGCGCTTGTGGCATGATAGAGGGGGGCTTTTTTACCGTGTCAAATGGTAAAGTCACAAAATGGCCAAGAATATCTCCACAGGGAAAAAAAGACAATGCAATCATCTTTCAACTCAAAATATGCCCGCGCCTCGCTGCATAAATGATCTTTAATTAGCATACTTTGCTGATAATTGTTCATAGGTTATTATAGCACAATTACAAACAATTCTCGAACATAATTATGTCAAGTTTTTACAGTTGAATTTGAAAGCTTTGCACGTCAATTTATATGACGACTTGTTTACTATGACTAAAGTGAAAGAGATGATGTTGGTCTCAATGCTTTTCCTAAAAAACATAAGATGTTAAAAGTATTTTTGTTCAAGGCAACAAAATAGTAAAAGGAATGATAAAGAAAATAAAAGAAATATTGTATTGAGATGAAGTGTTCCCGTGTTTCTAAGAAAAATTGGTTATATTATACATGCTTAAAGTTCTCTCTTCAAGCAAAGCTTAGTTCATTTTACAGTCAAACTTCTTGAGAAAGTGCTCAACATTTTCATAATGACAATTTGTTTTCTTGTCGATGTTATTGATATGCAGGAGATTGAGTTGACAATATTCATTTTGTTAATTTCTTTATTATGTTTCATGCGTCTAATAGTCACAAATATAAAAACACAAAATTCAGAAAATAGAAGTTTATATGAAATCATTATAGATTCGAACATTTCAATTAACATGGAGGTAAGAGGAAAGAGTTTTAACAGCGGGGAAACAAAGTCAGGATATTCACTCTTAAAGAACCTTACAAAATTAATAACTGAAAAAATGGATGTATTGTTTCTTTATATAAACTATCACATTCATATGCTTAAAACCTACATAATACATATTGATGTGGACATAACGATAAGTACTCTTTCTCAGTGAGGGTTTCTTTACTACCTATTCTTTCGAGCTTAAGGATTAACTAAGCTTTAACAAAACAGGAACATAATATAGGAAAAGCGAAAAAACCAATATTAAATAACATTGTGGAGGTATAAATCAATCGATGTATCCTCCAGGAAATAATTTTTCATATTTAAAGATTACTGGGGTAACTATCCATGCCCAAGTTGTGCACATGAATACCTTAAACTCAATTTCTGTTTTTAATATGTGTAAGATATATATACTAATAGGCACACGAAGTAACATAGGACAGACAGCCAAATCATTAAAGAAATGCAAATCAGTTGGATTAATATAAAATATCACAACTTTATATGTTATCCACGCACAACGCAACAACAGTAAAGGACTTACGATTGGAACTACTAAGAAAGTGCAAATAAGCTGGATTGATATAAAATATCCCTAACTAACGTATGTTATACACAAACTAAAGTAGTAAAGTAAGGAAAAGACTTACAAGCAACGGAATGATAATCTATAAAATCCAATATTAAAGTGATCAATATGGGATTTATTCATGCATCGTATAAATTAATGGATCAAAAGGTCCAAATAAACAAAATCTATATGGGTATGCAAGTTAAAAAGGCATAGATGAAATATAATGTAATGAGTATACATTGAAGAGGAGAAATGATAAAATATTGAGAAGGTGAGTCGGTAAGTAAAGCCCATTCATCGTCTACTCTAACTACAAAGCTTGAGAACTGTCCTTTCAGATATAGTTGATAGACATACCATATAGGTTAACGTTATTTTCCGGTCTGTTTCCTTTTTCTACCTGTCTATAAGTAGACCTCGGTAACTGTGTAAAATATATTAAGAAGAAACCAGTAACTGGGAACCTCAACTGTGATTCATCTCAACAAACCCCGACAAGAGCCACACAAATCATATAGTAACATCTAGATCATTGGCCTATCATTTGCTGAGGACAAAGGAGGCAATCCTCTCCTCCTCACTTTTAGATCTAGAGACAGTAGAAAAGCCGTGCAACACACATCGCATAATGCTTCATGAAGCGATCATCTGCTGTAATCCAGAGCATATGCATAACCACGATGGCACGTCAATGAGTTCTAAAGCTCTATGAGAGTACTACTAGACAAAATTACCTGTGAAAACACCAGTTTTCCATAAAAAGAGAGGGGAGTTCCCCAGCATCGTCCTCTATTCCTCTATAGCCAGCAACAAGGCCTTCGTCTTGTTCAGTTAGCATGTGCTGAAGCGCATGCCCAAATTCATGAAAAACAACTTTAACCTGCCAATTTCAGCAACACATATATTAAATGGCAGATATCAAACAGAGGATGAAGATATTTAATGATGGACAAGTAACCACTACAGTGAGCATAAGGTCACAAGTCTCATCATTCATCTGAGCAACAATGACAAAATCATCTGAAAGGGTAAAATTATCATGGCCCAAGAATGGGTCAATGGATCACATAAAACCGCATGGTCAATGACCGAGGACTCATTAAGAATCAGGTGTGAATCAGAACGATCTTAGATGGGGAGCAGGCAATATTGAAAGTTGAACAATAGACCCATTTTTAGATACAGGCATTGGAGGAGAGAAGTGCATCTGTTTAGGCATTATACACAGAAATATATTAGCACTACGAGGATTCTGTGAAACCACATCAAAATATAGACTGTCATCACAAAATTCTCAAGCAAAAAATTGCTTCGCATTTACATCATTAGTCTTCTAGAAACTAATCTTCTCTTGCTAACAATTGTTGTCGGACCTACTTCTCAATTCTTTCAGCAGTGCTGCTCCTAACAGGTGGAATGAGGACAAATATACATGTGGACTCATGAATGTCTTTACAATTGCAGAATTTGAACCCTATTTAAATTAGAATCGTCGAGAAGTCACTAAAATCCAATCATTAAAACTAAGATCGTCGAAACCAGACTAAAAGACCCTCATCTACTATTTCTGATTGCTACATTTTGTTCCCACTGTCTTGCATTAGCTTGTGGCTACACTAGCTACCCTCCATCTGTTTAGTATTTCGAGCACACCTAGTAGAAAAGAAGGTCAATAGACCGAGGAAAGGAGTTGAAACTCAACCTCTTTGAACGTCATAAGAGCCGGCTTGTTCCGCAAAGCTGGTGTTTGATTGCACACTATGATAGCAATGGGTAATCTTGCATTTGCACCATCTCAAGAGAGCACATGGCTTCGACCAACAACCACACTTGTCCAGTTTCCTCCCTTTTCTCAGATGGTCAAGAAAACGGATCATGATATTAGTATGCAATTGGATTTCGGTAGAATCTTTCACACGGTAGAATCTAACATCATTGTTCCAGACCTGGAGAATAGATAAGCATTTTATCAGAATACATGGACTAACAGCACAGGAAAGGCAGAAGCAAAGCATTACACTTATTTACCGGTGCTAGTCCATCAGCAGCCTCAATCTCAATACTGAAAAGTGTCTTTGCAACGTTGAAAAGGCCCTCCATCACTTTTGGCAATGAGAAATGCACGCGTGAATAATCTGGAAATTGCAGAAAGTTGTGAGGCTATTCATATTCACATACATAAATCAAGGCACTCTTGCATTTATCACGTCCACCGCCCACCCCACCAATCCCCGGGTTTCCTGTGAAGTCCTTTCTCCCCACTCTCGATGCCCCCAACCCCCAAAATTCCCCAAAAGAAAAGGTACCCCCTTTGGGCCCTACATGTACATACATGTGCATCTGTATATATATGTATTATGATGTATATTACAGCATGATTATTCAGTCAGTAATGCAATTTTCGCTGTGTAAAACACTATACGCATGTGTGAGACAGAGAGTAAACCTCATCAATGTCATCTTCTGCTTCAAGCAGCCTCTCCCCTTGATTCTTGACAAAACTGGGTCCTCCTCATCTGGATAACCAATCTCAATCTCACACCTTTTAACAGCAATCTCAAGTTTGTCATGTTTTGAAGCAAGCAGCCTTGCCTCGTCAATGTCCCAATTGTTCAAATCATCATCTTCTTTTGCCCCTTCATTCTTGGCTAAGTGTTTTAGGTCCTCCACGTCTAAATGATCAAGGCAATGCATGGACGTTGAGTTGAAAGTGGACAGAAAATCTCTAAGCAACCTAATATTGGCAGTCGATGTCATCATACTAAACTAAAGGTTCAGCCCTGCCCCTTACTTTCCTAGGCCCATCCAACTTATTTATCCATCCACAACCCTCATTACCACCATTTGCACATTCAGATTTGTATAAAATGCTATTGTTTCAACGACTGCATTGCTGTTGCAATATTCTAGATGCTCCTAGTATTCCCCATCTCCTTACTATAACTAGGTTTGTCGAGTATGTGAAAAGTGGATCTAGTGATCAGATGGCTAGCTAAACCAGATGATGAGTGGCAATTGGACAAGCACGACTTGCAAGAAAGAAATTGGGGATAACATCGTGACGAGAGGGTGGGTGTAATTAATACCCTCTTCATATGCATATATGCAAGAGAACAGATAACGATGCAATATAGGGTATAGCATGCTCATTTGAAGCAGCAGAGAACCATCTTGAATATTTATCACAGGGGAACACAAAAGGGAAACCTCATATCTGGCAATATTCTCATAGAAACAAGCGATGCTAAGCCTTTAAATCATTTTCCTTCCCCTAAAGTTTATTAGGTTTCTCGAAAGAGGGTAAGAAACAAAAAATCTTGTGAAGCACAAACCAACATTGATTACAAATAAAGGATTATGCACTGAAAAGACTTTAATATACCAGGTATATTCATCTACATCATACCTTGAACTGCAGCATCCCATGAAGCACCCCTAAGTTTTTCCAGAAACTCTTCCGCTCTATCAATGGTAGCCATTCTTGTTGCCATGGAAACCTGATGAGACTCTTGCATTAAGATGTGTTGATAAAGCACTAGCAATGAATTGTTCACCCATGCAAATAGATTCTCCTCTAGGATGATTCGAGGAAAACGGAGAAAAAGAGACGTTCAGAAGCATACTTAAGAAATACTTAATTTATTTTAGAGACATTACATGTATATTGTCGCGACCTCTCTTTTGCCATTCGGGGGAAAAGAAAGAAGGTTTAGGGGTATTTGTTTAAAGACGCAGACCAATGACCATAAATTAGGTGCAGGCTCTCCCAAGCCTATACCTCGTGCGACGTTGGATTTTGAATTTTAATTCTTAACAACCTGTATTTCTAGAAGTCGCCACTAGCCTATTGGGTCAGCTAATGTTTCTATTAGCGCCCTTGTGGTACCATTAACTTGGAAGGTTGTTTATCTAAATAGCCACACAATCTTGATTACCAATTATAATTCTTTTAAAACCGTTAAGTGTCCATGTAAATGTTTTTGTAGGTTTGTTTTCTTTAATGTCTAGACTAATCCTAACATAATTTAGAAGAGAAATTTATACTCAAATTAATGAAAAGCGGTGCATAAGTAAACATCCAAGAAATTGAAATGACTTAAAAATAAATGCAGAAAAGGAAAAAAAAAAGAACGATACTAGTTAGACAAATAATATTACATGGCCTTATTATCACGCCCGGGATAGGACCCCATGAGTAAAATGAGAATTCAAATATGCATGAAATTACTCTAAATAATTTTAATCTATGCAAAATGAATTATTTACAAAAATGGCTATAAAATAGCAAAATAGCATTAAATTAGGAAAATGACATTTTAAAATTAGGAAAATTTCATAGATGTCATTTCTATCATAACTTGATATCATCCATCATTTTATAATTTTTTTGAAACTTTCATATTTTTTATGTTTTTAATTTTAATGTTTTTGTTTTTTTTTATTATAAAAAATTAAGGAAAAGGTCGAATTTTTTAATGCTTTCTGAGTTTTTTTGAATTTTCGGAAGTATATTTAAATTTCATTATTTTTCGAAATTTTTGATTTTTTTTGAAATTTTTTTAATATTGAATATTGAATATTATTATATTTGAGAAAATGGGTTCGGTTATCTGGTCCGTGGACCCAACCCAAACTCGGATCCAACACTTATGGATATTTTTTTAACGTTTTCATTTTTTAAAAATAAAAATTAATTAAGTAATTTTTTTGTTTTGTCTTTCTCACTGCATCCCTTTTCCCTGCACAATCTGCGACTCCTCTTTCCCGAAGACCCTTTTACTTTCTTTTTCCATATTTTGTTTTACTTTTCATTTTTTCTATACTTTTCTTTTCTTTTGTTTCTTCTTTTATTTTTTTCCTTTTGGTCTTCTTCTCTACACGTTCTCTTCTTCGGGCGTCGTCTTCTTCCCCGACGCCTTTTTTTCTTCATTTAAAAAAAAAAAAACCACAACTCTAAACCATCCTTTACGGACACCGCACGGCTCCACCATCGTTCCGGCCACCAGCACCCAACTCCGGCTAATAACACCCAACCTCGGCGACCACAACAACCAAAGGAAATAACCATGCCGAAACTAACATTTTCAATCCCAGGTTTTTGCCAAACAAATAGGTTACACTTAAATGGGAAGAAGTGCCGACTAGGACCGTCTTAAATCATGGGACCCGCCAGAGAGGGAAGGTAGTTCTGCTGGAGGTCCTTCTTGCGATAGCTCAAAGAGATGGTAGACATGCCACGGAATCACAATAAAATATACCAAAAAAATTGACAGCAGACATGGTTCAACAATACAAAGGCAAACAGTCATCAAACTGGATTATTGGGCATCAAGGACTTCGGCCATTCACTCAGGCATTTTATCGAACACCTAAGACGCTAACTAGAGAGGTAAGCATAGATTCGATCGGGGCTCGGGTTCAGGCCAAGATTATCACACGATACATAAACTCTATTCTGGATTGACTCGGGGACAAGTTTATCAGCATTTATCTTGAGTTTAAACAAAAATGACAAGTCTCGGCCATAACACCAAACACAAACAAATATTTGCATAAAGCACTACAAAAAGCACGCATATGCTGTGTGAGGAATGAAGTGAAAACTGGTCGACCATGAGCTCCAGCCCGACGCCCCACCAAAAACAGGGCAGACGTACTCGGGAATGACCTACCTGGTTCGAAGGAGAGCGCTGCGGTGGACGACGACCCTTGGGCGGACGATTGGCGACGGCGAAGCTGTCCTTCAGTCTCACTCTCTCCCTTTGGCTCGCCTTCTACTCTCTCGAGCTCTCTCCGGTGCTCTCTTTTCTCTCTCGACTCCGAAAAAAAACAGCCGACCTCCCCTGTTAAAAGCCTCTCCCCCTCTCGCTTTTATGCTCGGCCAGCAAGCGCGCATGGCCCCCTGGGATCACGCTGCGCGATCTGCTGCTCGCCATCCGTTTCCTCTCTCTGACTTGTACTCCTCTTTTTTGCAGGGCGTGACCGGCGTGAGGAGGAAGAAGCTGGGCTTAGAGAAAAGTAAATGAAGTTGGGCTTGGCCCAAGCGAAAACACATAAAAGGAGTGAAGAAAAGAGAAGGACCAGACCAAGCCCGGTCCGCCCCCCTTTTTTTTAATATTCGATTTTTTAATAATAATTTTTTTTTTTACATTTTTAGATCCAATAATTAGTGACAGTTATGTAAATGCTCCTAATATATACACGTAATAGATTTTAAGAAAACATACACGATGCATTTTAATGAAAGCTATTTATTTTATTCTTTGCCTCCTCTTTTTTTTTTTTTAGCGACTGATTCTTAATATTGTATGCAATTAAGTCCTAAATAAAATGATAAAATTTGGGTGTCAACATATATAATTCCATAAATACCTACAATAATAATTTTGTCTGCCATAAATTTTCCTCTTTTCCCTTGCAAATCATATACTCATGACAACGGCCAAAAGCAGTTGGAGTTGGTCGCAATTAGTGACTAATTCAAATGGTATCATCCAAAGATGACAAATATTTTGTCTAACGAGCATCACACTTATCCATTCAAACATCAAACATAAAAAATAAAAAGAAATAAGAAGACAATCATTTGATCTTCTTCTTATCAGTAATCAATTTTTCGAATTTCCTCGTGGCGTTCATGATATTCTCATCAAACTTTTGACATAATTTTTGAAGTCGTTGCAGTCAACTAATTAATCAAGAGGCAGAGGTTGGGTAATTGAAATGTTAAAATAACATAATCTACCATTCTACTTTCTTGCTCATAAAGAAAGCAGTCGGTGCCACCACAAGACTTTATATCGGGTTTCGAATTTAGCAATTCCGATCACTCGGATGCTAGATTATAGATCCGACACCCTCGAACCATGGCAAAAGTGCCGGACATCACATGCTGTTCAAGTCCACAAGTCACAGCAAATTTTAGTTTCTATACACATGAATTTAAAGCAAATTATCCCATGATAGCAGGGAAAATAAGATATATGAAGAGAGTTTTGACGCGTGTTATTGATAGAGCCAACAAAATCATGCAAGATCATGGTTGTACAAATGTTGTCCTTCATATATAGGTGAAAAGACAATTTACATCATCAACATCGCCACTAGCAGATTTTAACGACGCTGCACACCTGCTCAATTTTGTTAAAGTCTTCTCTTCTTCCATCTTTCAAGGCAACCCCATTCAGATCTCCTTTCCTCTATTTGGTCTGCAACAAATAATTCCAAAATCCAGCGTCAACCTATCTAATGAGAAGGCGCGGGCGTCACTATGCAACTTGAAAAGGGGAAACAACGATGAGATGATCATGATGAAAATTGAATAATCAAGACATGATACTATCAGATTACCAGGAAAAGCAACAAAAGGTGATCAAAGTACATATGTTCTACTCACTTTCCACCACACGCTTTCGAGCATCGCTCAATATCTTCCAATCAGGTGACTGTTTTCTTCTTTTTTTCGGGTCTGTTATCAAGCAACTGTTGAAGAGCTTTAAAAGCGCTGTGAATAGGTTCACTTTGGTCGAGTCTGAGATCGAACCTAACCCGTCTGCCTGCATTCCAAAATGGAGACACGGAAAAGCATCACGTGGAAAACCATGAAAGCTTTCAGCGTATCGCATGCTAGACTGGAAAAGCCACTCATCCGAAAGCAGCAAGAGTGGCCATCCCTTACTCCAGAACAAACTTAAAGTCTTCTAACTTCGCCCCTTCTCATCACCCAACGTCATTTCAAGAATCCCACTCCAAGCGAAAGAAGTTACTGCACTTCCTCTATTGCCGCACGCAGCTCGGCCGTATCCCTGACGGTCTCTAGAAAATCGATCATCCCCCAGACCACAGTCCATCGATCTTGTATCTTCTCAAACGGCTCCACAAGTTTGGGCCATGACGGCTCCAAGGTCCTCTCCAGTTCTTCCAAATTACTCTCCTGCAGTGGAAGACAAAGGCATTACACCTCAAACAACAATCGCAACAAACCCCGATCAAACAGAAGATCGTGTTTTACCAGTTTCTTCACGAGAGAGTCAATCGCAGGACGGATGTGCCTGGGCTCAATCATGTCATAGGAGGGAACTAAAAGTCCTCCAACAGAGGATTGGTCTCAACGTCGGCATCGGCCATGGGCGGAGTTCAGAGAGCCATCGGCAGAGTGGAGGCAAAGGAGGAGAGAGAGAGAGCTGGAGTTCCGAGAGCTATTGAGGAAAGGGAGAGAGGTCGAATGGGTTTTGGAGACAGAGGAGGGCGGACGAGAAAGAGAAAGAGAGAGAGAACGACTTTTTGGAGAGGGAACTATCTGATGAATTGATGAAGACGATCCACAGAGCAACACAGGGCGATGCGAGTAGGCTTAGGATATGCAGGTCACAAATTGGAAAATGGCAACTTCCCGCCACCGCGAGAAACGGTGCAGAGGAGAAGAGGTACGTATGACAACGCTTTTATTCCAGAGAATTATTTCTTTTCAGAAAAGTTTTTTTTTTCTATTTTTACTATGACAACAATTTCTAAGTAAAATAAGGTTTGGTAATTATACAAAATTTTTATTCTTGGAATAGAAAAATAATAGAAATGAGTTTAGTAAAAATTTACAATTTTTGCATTTAATTGTTTTTTCTTCTTACTTACGAACCGCCGACCGCCAATTGCCGCCCCACGACCACCGCACGATCATTGCACGACTGCCGCACGATCATCGCACGATCGCCGAACGATCGCGTAGCGATCGTGCAGATCGCACGACCCGCACCATCGCCACGTGACCGTGGAGCTTTGGTCAATGTTTTCTTCAATCCTGGATGTGCACAAAGATGTGCACAAGCCTCTAATGAACAAGGAATTCCAAGATGAACTTAAAATTGTGATACTAAAAAACTTCAAAAATGTGGTGAAGCTCCATGGCTTATGTTCGGAGACTAGAATACCCTTGTAGGTTTATGAATATATTTGGAACGGTACTACTCTCTTCAAACACATTCATCCATAATTATCGTGGGAAAATCGGCTCAATATAGTTGCTGAAGCTGCTCTTGCACTCAAGGAAATGCATTCTAGCAAAATCATTCATGGCAACATCAAGTCAACGAATATACTTCTGGATCAAAATTACTCGGTGAAAATATCTGATTTTGGAACTTCACTGCTTATATCACCGGAGCATAGTCATCTCGTAGCCACCGAAATAGAAAGCACCTTGGGCTACATCGATCCAGAATATTTAACCACCGGTAAGCTAACAATTGAGAGTGATGTATACAGCTTTGGAGTTGTCCTCGTGGAGTTGCTCACCGAAAAGAAGCCTACAAGTTCTGTTACTAATGAGTTTGAAGAGCCAATAAATATTATCCCTCATTTCATCTCTTCCGCGAAGGGCGGGACCCTCTCCCAAATCATAAGTTTTGAGGCCCCTAGGGGAGATGAAATCAAGCAAGTAAAAACAGTTGCTGAGATTGCAGTGAAATGCTTAGACCAAAGCAAGAGGAAGAGGCCAACAATGAGTGAAGTGGTTAAGAAACTCGCCCAAATTAACCAGAGCTCTAGGGTTGAAGAAAACATTGACAGAGCAGCTGCACGGTCGCGCGGCGGTCGTGCGACGATCGTGCGGCGGTCGTGCGGAACGATCGTGCGGCGGTCGTGGGGCGGCGATTGGCGGTCAGCGGTTCGTAAGTAAGAAAGAAGAAAAAACAAATAAATGTAAAAATTATAAATTTTTACCAAACGTATTTCTATTCCAAGAAAAGAAATTTTGTATAATCAGCAAACCATATTTTATTCGGAAATAGTTTTTTTCCACTTCTACTCGGGGAACAATTCTGAGTAAAACAAGGTTTGGTAATTATAAAAAATTTATATTCTTGGAATAGAAAATAATAGAAATGCGTTTGGTAAAAATTTATAATTTTTGCATTCATTTGTTTTCTCTTCTTATTTACGAACCACCGAACAATCTGCCGCACGATTGTCGACGACGCCGTGCGACCGTGGAGCTCTGTTCAATGTTTTCTTCAACGCTGGATGTGCACAAAGATGTGCACAAAGATGTGCACAAGCCTCTAATGAAGAAGGAATTCCAAGATGAACTTAAAATTGTGATACTAAAAAACTTCAAAAATGTGGTGAAGCTCCATGGCTTAAGTTTGGAGACTAGAATACCCTTGCAGGTTTATGAATATATTTGGAACGGTACTACTCTCTTCAAACACATTCATCCATAATTATCGTGAGAAAATTGGCTCAATATAGTTGTTGAAGCTGCTCTTGCACTCAAGGAAATGCATTCTAGCAAAATCATTCATGGCAACATCAAGTCAACGAATATACTTCTGGATCAAAATTACTCGGTGAAAATATCTGATTTTGGAATTTCAGTACTTATATCACCGGAGCATAGTCATCTCGTAGTCACCGAAATAGAAGGCACCTTGGGCTACATTGATCCAGAATATTTAATCACCAGTAAGCTAACAATTGAGAGTGATGTATACAGCTTTGGAGTTGTCGTAGTGGAGTTGCTCACCGAAAAGAAGCCTACAAGTTCTGTTACTAATGAGTTTGAAGAGCCAATAAATATTATCCCTCATTTCATCTCTTCTTGAAGGGCATGACCCTCTCCCAAATCATAAGTTTTGAGGCCCCTAGGGAGATGAAATCAAGCAAGTAAAAACAGTTGCTAAGATTGCAGTGAAATGCTTAGACCAAAGCAAGAGGAAGAGGCCAACAATGAGTGAAGTGGTTAAGAAACTCACCCAAATTAACCAGAGCTCCAGGGTTGAAGAAAACATTGACCAGAGTTGCACGGTTGCGCGGCGGTCGTGCGATGATCGTGCGGCGGTCGTGCGGTGGTCGTGCGACGATCGTGCGGCAGTCATGCGGCAGTAGTGGGGCGGCAGTTGGCTGTCAACAGTTCGTAAGTAAGAAGAAAAAATAAATAAATGCAAAAATTATAAGAGTTATGCTTGCACAAACATAAGACCACAACAAATGGCAACATAACACATGTTCAAATCACACAATCAACCCTATAAGTCCTTTTGGGCAATTACTACATGTTACTACAGAATAAAGGATCAAATGCAGGAACATACTTAATCCAATCCTAGACAAGAAAGACAATAATCTTGAAGTCTTAAGCGTGGGACAGATTCTAGCCTCTTCGAATTTGGCTCGACAGTTTCTAGCCTCTTCGAATTTGGGCTTTGCATTGTCTCTTTTGGAATTGGGGGAGTTGGCTGAGCCACTTCACTCATTGTTGGCCTCTTTCTATTGCTTTGGTCCAAGCACTTCACTGCAATCTTAGCAACCACTTCTACTTCCTTGATTTCATCTTCACTAGCGGCCTTAAAATTTATGACATCGAAGAGTGTGTCGTCATTCATGGAAGAGATGAAATGAGGGATGATACTGATTTTGGAACTTCAGTACTTATATCACCGGAGCATAGTCATCTCGTAGCCACCGAAATAGAAAGCACCTTGGGCTACATCGATCTAGAATATTTAACCACCGGTAAGCTAACAATTGAGAGTGATGTATATAGCTTTGGAGTTGTCCTCGTGGAGTTGCTCACCGAAAAGAAGCCTACAAGTTCTGTTACTAATGAGTTTGAAGAGCCAATAAATATTATCCCTCATTTCATCTCTTCCGCGAAGGGCGGGACCCTCTCCCAAATCATAAGTTTTGAGGCCCCTAGGGGAGATGAAATCAAGCAAGTAAAAACAGTTCTTTGAGATTGCGGTGAAATGCTTAGACCAAAGCAAGAGGAAGAGGCCAACAATGAGTGAAGTGGTTAAGAAACTCGCCCAAATTAACTAGAGCTCTAGGGTTGAAGAAAACATTGACCAGAGCTACACGGTCGCGCGGCGGTCGTGCGACGATCGTGCGGCGGTCGTGCGGTGGTTGTGCGACGATCGTGCGGCGGTCGTGGGGCGGCAGTTGGCGGTCAGCGGTTCGTAAGTAAGAAGAAAAAACAAATAAATGCAAAAATTATAAAAGTTATGCTTGCACAAACATAGGACCACAGCAAATGGCAACATAACACATGTTCAAATCACACAATCAACCCTATAAATCCTTATGGGCAATTACTACATGTTACTACAGGAATAAAGGATCAAATGCGGGAACATACTTAATCCAATCCTAGACAAGAAAGACAGTCAGTCACTGAAATCTTAACTGTGGGACAGATTCTAGCCTCTTCGAATTTGGCTCCAGACAGTTTCTAGCCTCTTCGAATTTGGGCTATGCATTGTCTATTGGAATTGGGGGGAGTTGCTGAGCCACTTCACTCATTGTTGGCCTCTTTCTATTGCTTTGGTCCAAGCACTTCATTGCAATCTTAGCAACCACTTCTACTTCCTTGATTTCATCTTCACTAGAGGCCTTAAAATTTATGACATCGAAGAGTGTGTCGTCATTCACGGAAGAGATGAAATGAGGGATGATACTGATTTTGGAACTTCAGTATTTATATCACCGGAGCATAGTCATCTCGTAGCCACCAAAATAGAAAGCACCTTGGGCTACATCGATCCAGAATATTTAACCACCGGTAAGCTAACAATTGAGAGTGATGTATACAGCTTTGGAGTTGTCCTTGTGGAGTTGCTCACCGAAAAGAAGCCTACAAGTTCTATTACTAATGAGTTTGAAGAGCCAATAAATATTATCCCTCATTTCATCTCTTCCGTGAAGGGCGGGACCCTCTTCCAAATCATAAGTTTTTAGGCCCCTAGGGGAGATGAAATCAAGCAAGTAAAAACAGTTGCTGAGATTGCAGTGAAATGCTTAGACCAAAGCAAGAGGAAGAGGCCAACAATGAGTGAAGTGGTTCAGAAACTCGCCCAAATTAACCAGAGCTCTAGGGTTGAAGAAAACATTGACCAGATCTACACGGTCGCGCGGCGGTCGTGCGACGATTGTGCGGCGGTCGTGCGGTGATCGTGCGACGATCGTGCGGCAGTCGTGGGGTGGCAGTTGGCGGTCAACGGTTCATAAGTAAGAAGAAAAAAATAAATAAATGCAAAAATTATAAAAGTTATGCTTGCACAAACATAAGACCCCAGCAAATGGCAACATAACACATGTTCAAATCACACAATCAACCCTATAAGTCATTATGGGCAATTACTACATGTTACTACAGGAATAAAGGATCAAATGCAGGAACATACTTAATCCAATCCTAGACAAGAAAGATAGTCAATCACTGAAATCTTAACTGTGGGACAGATTCTAGCCTATTCGAATTTGGCTCTGGACAGTTTCTAGCCTCTTCGAATTTGGGCTTTGCATTGTCTACTGGAATTGGGGGGAGTTGCTGAGCCACTTCACTCATTGTTGGCCTCTTTCTATTGCTTGGTCCAAGCACTTCACTGCAATCTTAGCAACCACTTCTACTTCCTTGATTTCATCTTCACTAGCGGCCTTAAAATTTATGACATCGAATAGTGTCCCGTCATTCATGGAAGAGATGAAATGAGGGATAATACTGATTGGCTCCTCGGACTTATTAGCAACAAAACTTGTAGGCTTTTTTCTGGTGAGCAACTCCATGAGGACAACTCCAAAATTGTATACATCATTTTAATTGTTAGCTTACCAGTGGTTAAATATTCTGATCAATGTAGTCCAATGTGCCTTCTATTTCAGTGGCTACGATGTGACTATGCTACAATGATTTAAGTACTGAAGTTCCAAAATCGGATATTTTCACTGAGTAATTTTGATCAATAAGTATATTCATTGACTTGATGTTGCCATGAATGATTTCACTAGAATGCATTTCCTTGAGTGCAAGTGTAGCTTCAGTGGCTATTTTGAGTTGGTTTTTCCACGATCTCAAGAAGGTTGACACTTCCGGATGGATGTGTTTGAAGAGGGTATTGAGGTGGGTATCATTCAAAATGTATTCATAAACTAGCAAAGGTATTCTAGTCTCCAAACATATGCCATAGAGCTTCACCATATTTTTGTGGTTTGTTTGCATCACAGTTAGAAGTTCATCTTGGAATTCTTTCTTCATTAGAGGCTTGTGCACATCTTTAGGCTTCTTGACCACGACCTCGATATCCATTGTTGTTCTTCCTCTATTGACGGAACCGGAACCACTCTTGCCCACTGCTACTCTCCCTTTATAGACGGAACCGAAACTACCCTCGCCTAGCTTCTTGCTTTCATCGTAGTTGTTGGTTGCTTTTGCCAGCTTTGCCTCCGTAAAGATTTGAACTCCTTGACTTTTGAAGAACTTTCCTCTATTTCGTTTGAAGTTTATCTTTCTAATTCTCCAATTCCACGTGACTGAGGCTAAAGCACCAGCATATATATGCAGACGACGGGTACAAGAATCACTGCCAAAGAATATATGTTACTAGATTACTTATTCAAGCATGCAATCCTCATACGCTCCACATACTTCATAAAAAAAAGATTAATTTCAAATTCACAACCCATTTAATATTTTTAATATATATTTATATATTTATAACCATTACCATTGATTTGGATGGTTAGTCAATCTTTCAATATATTACTGCCCAATTTAATGGTGATAGAAATTGTTTTGTGACAAGTGGGTTACACATATTACATACTATGTGACAATCGTTATAAATGTCATTCTTTGAAATTTGACATGTCATTATAAAGTGAATAAGTAATGGAATGAATTCAATTTATTATGTGTTACAACATCTTCTATAACGTCTTTCCTTGATTATAATGAAGAAGGTTTGTAATAAAAGAGAATGATAAGGCATTGATCTCCCTTGTTTAGATCTTTCCATCAATAAATGGTATCAAAACTTGGGGGGAATTGTATAACCAATTATGCACCTTATAGTTATCATGCTTAAATGTTTTTAATTTTTTCGTCCATTCTATTGGTGGAAACTCTAATTGATGGGTCACAAACAAGGATGAGCATCGGTCTAGGGTCAACTCTGGACCTACCCTAGACTGCCCCAACCTAGCCAATTTTAGTTTGATTTCCAAGGATATTGGGTCGGTCCTTGGTCCTGGAACCTCGGATTTTGCACTATATAGGTTGGTTCTTGGTCTTGAGAGTTTATGATTGGTTCAGGTTAGACCAACCTCGGACATATTATATATTGTATCTAATATATTATATGTTAATGCTTTTGTCAACTGCAAATCCTAGTGCTTCCAATTTGCTATGTAAATTAGAAAGTAGAGAGAACCCCCTCCCCCCCAAAAGAAACCCTCTTCACTCGTCTCAACCTCACTTGCTCATTGCTCGCCTTACGTGTTCGTTCTTATGATTTGTTACTTATAGTAAGAGTGAAATTTATATTGTTACCTTATCCTATATTTATGTTTGATATGTATTGGTGTTAATAGTTTGGTTGTTGAAGAGCAATTGTCACTTCAGCAACTCACGAGAGGAGCCGAGAAAGTTTTGAAATAAATCATTGATCAGACTCACGTGTCACTAAGCTCTTCCCGTGCTGCTTTTTTGGCCAATATTTTCACAGTTCAGATTTTAAGGAAGCTCGACTGCATTGCCTTCTTCAACAATCACCTTCATATGTCATTGGTTAATTTGGTGCTCCATTTTTCTTTTTTCTTTTCTAGTCCAAATTTGTGCTCACTTTCGCTTTAAATTATAGGGTTTTTCCCTCTTGAAATCTGTAGGCCTAGCTGTTCTTTTTTGGCCCAAGATTTGCAGGTTTGGGTAGAGGAGGAATTTTCATTTAGATCTGCTGCGTATCCTCCCACGCACGTAGTTTCAAAGTGTTGGCTTCAGAAGAAACAGAAAACAAAAAGGGGCGAGGAGGGAGGTTAAAAAGAAAAAAAACAAAGAAAAGATGTAAATAGCTTTAGCCTAGAACTCAATAGGAAACTTGGCAGCCTGTGGCTCATTGCTTGTGTTATTGGGATTACACCAACTCATATAATAATCTTTAAAACATATAAACATATTGCAAAATCAAGAATAGACGATAGAATATGAACTATTAGGTGAATGATGAGGAGATAGACTTACTTGCAAGAGCTATATCGCGACGATTATCACCGTCGCAGTCACATCTGTAGCTCCCGGGCAGATTCTCGCACTTTCCACGGCATGGGTATTTCTGTGGGTCCTCGCACTCATTAATGTCTACATTATGCAGAAGACAAATTGAACATTTATCTTGTTTAATGGCAAAAACAGATTGAACAAGTTGGTGCATGAATTATTAGACGGGCAATGCTATCCCATTCAAGTTTTGGTCATAGTATTGTGACAAATATTTACTCTCTTTTAAAATATCTCCCTTTCCATATCCTTTGTCTCTCTCCCTATGGAATTCGAGCTCAACAATGGCGTCATTCTTTGCCATCGATGGAGATCATCGCTGCCTCGAACTCTATCTACGTGACCTCATTGAGGGCACAAGAGCTCAGAAAGGATCTGCATAGAAAACTTGCAGAAATCGAGCTTTTGCAGTGATGCATGAACCCCACGTTGCAAGAGCAAGGCGAGGGGTTGCTGTTTTAATATCATTTACCTAGGAATGAGAAGATTGATCTTTACAAGCATGAGTGAGGTGGGTGTGCGAGAGAGAGCAGATCGTGAGTCGAGAGGGGGAGTGAGAGAGCAAAGCGTCGTTGGGGAAGGAGAGAGCAGAGAGCGTCCCGTGAGACAGAGGAGAGAGACACGTTCAAAATTTCTGACAGTGGACCCCAAAGGATGACACGTTTCATTCATTTAATGGACTATTTTAAATCTGAGCTGGTATTCTAACGTTTTCTCCCACTTCCCCACCACCACCATCACGCACGCACCATTGCCACGTCGCTCTTTATGAAATGTTGCAGCAGTTTTGTCTTCTTCGTAGGAGACTTATAGATATGGTCTCCTCCGTTAATGGAAGAGACTAGCAAGCATATCTCATCTCCTTCATTCCGAGGAGACGTTCGGGGGGACTTGTCAATGCTGAGATAAGGTACAAAACGGACTGAGGGAGAGAGAGAGAGAGAGAGAGAGAGAGAGAGAGAGAGAGAGAGAGAGAGAGAGAGAGAGAGAGTCGTCATGGTCGTTGCTTGGAGTGGTGGAGGCACTTTGTTGTCATCTCCGAAGTAGAGTAGCTGTTGCCGTGGAGGACACAGAGTGTGTTTTGGTATGGTAGAGAGAGAGAGAGAGAGAGAGAGAGAGAGAGAGAGAGAGAGAGAGAGAGAGAGTCGGTTGTGTGGTCCGACGAGCATGAAGGCCGACGCTAGGCTCAGCTAAGGTGGTGGCCGAATGATGTGGCGGCGGCAATGTCATGAGGTGCAAGCCAGAGAGTGGAGGTAAAGGTTGAGGAGAAGGAGAGAGAGAGAGGGGGTAAAATTCAAACGGCGCCTCATTAAATGGGTAAATTAGATGGGAACCATGCATAAATTAGTTGTCCACACAGTTCATTCAGAGGTGATAATGCATAAGTCACATATGTTAATTACCTTTACACCCGCGGGAGCGATTATAGGGATTCCCCTCGTACCCAGCCTTGCAAAAGCAACGGTAACCCTGTCCATCCGTGAAGTCATCACAGTCAGTGTTGTTGCCACAGCCATAGCTCGACTGGTTCAACCTCGCCTGTGCGCAAGTGACGTCCCATCCGATCATCCAGTCCAGAACAAGGTCCGCCCTCTTGCCCAAATCATTCAAGGTCGGGAGTCTCCTGCTGGAGAGGTTGAATGACATTTTGTCCCCAACGAAGGCCACTCCACAGGGGTTGAATTGCGAGACCGACACGTGTCCATCGACGGAGGAGATTCTAATGCGGAGCATCTTGAGCCCCTTCGGAATGGACGCTTGACAGCAACCGAGACCAGAGCAAGTGGTCTCCTTCGCCAAGTCGACGTACTCGCTGCAGTAGGAGATGCAGCCGCTCCGGAAAAACCTATCTCTGTCGGTCATGAGCACGTAGGTGTCACAGCCGAGGACTGTGAGGTTGTTCCGGGTGGATGACAATCTGTACGGTGGATATGAAGATAGATCGATGTACAGATTATCGCTTCTGTTTACTGACCAGCCAGTCTTGTTGTAGCAGTCGTGTAGTTCGGGGATGCTGACGACCATGGTCGAGTCGCCAAATGAGATCTTGCGTATCGGAGTATTCCCCAACCATAGTTGACCACCGCTCCCATCGGTGGTAGTGCAATTGAGCAAAAACTCTTCGGACCTCGCACAATGGCGTTCGAGCCCGAAGGGATAAGGTATGGGCACTCTCCCACACCTATGTGCACAGTGTCCGGCCACGATGGTAGCACCGCCTTGTCGCAACCACCAGGCCACAGCCACCAGTAGAAGCTACTGCACTACCTTCATGTCCGAAAAACTCTCTCTCTCTCTCTCTCTTTCTCTTTTGGGACCTTTGTGCCTCTGTCCTTGTTCACAGAGTGGGATTTAGGTATGAGCCATTCACCCCAGCCCATTATATACTCGCATGGACAAATAGGTGAAAGGGCCAATTGTGTCAATATAACAAATTGAAGGATCTGATTGCTATATGAAGAAATGCAAGACAGAATAATATACATCAGAAAAAAAAAAAGACACACCAAGTTTTTTTTTTTTTTTCAGCATTTCGGGTAAAACTTTTCACCATCTTGAGTAAAGCTTACTTTCTGGTTGCTTTGGACAACGCGAGCCGCATTGGAAGTTCGAAACTTCCTAATTGCTTGTTGACCTTGAAAAATCTTATTTTGTTTGTTGTGTATATTTGATTGTGCCATGACATAGGATTATCTTAATTGTTCTTTCATTATATCATGGTGAGCCGACAGTAATGGGCCCGCTCAAATTAGCAGTCGCTTAAATAGAACATCATGTTATGTGTTCAGAGGAACTCTTATGATAAATACTTAGTGGGATTTAGTTACAAGTGCTTGTTGCAATTTCCTTCCACTGTGCCTATTAAATATACTATAACAGTAATTCTATTATGATGTACAATAATATATCTTATTTACACAAGTATCCTTGTTGTCTAGATACATAATTGCAAGCTACGAAAAGCTATATTGGAGAAAACATAGAGTAATTGTAGCATATGCAACCGGTGTAAATAAAATTTTACAAGAATGACTGCATACACCATTGATTTAAAAGATTGATAGTAATAATCTTTAAATCAAAGATGCCGAGACTGCTTATATGAAACTTCTTTTATGCCGGCAATGTATGATCTATTTTTCCAAAAATAAGTAGTGAACTATACTTGCTAGATGATGTAGTATGTGATTTCCATGTATTTAAATGAAGGCATGCTTCGTGTTGGGTCTCATGCTTTCAGCAATAAATCGACTACAAAAATGTATGATGCCGCATTATTTGGTGATGTAGTTTGCCATAAATAAATTGTTGACATGGTTTTTAATAATTTAAATTTTTCAAAAAAATAGTAAGTTTAACATGATCTGAGAACATAAGTCATTTATTTAAATTCTGACGCTCTTCAATTTTCTCTTGCTTGTTATTCCCATTATTCTCATATTTTGTCAATTCTTCACTCATTAATTTTCTAGTTGGAAAATAAGCACGTGTCTACTACTTGTAAAATTGCTTGTATAGAGTAAATTTTGTAGTGTGGTGTTCTTATTGGATTTTTTTCCTTTTTAGAACACGTTGAGAGAAAAGACACGTACGACGTTGCCCTAAATAAACATAAGAAATATTGTTAATCAGTCCTTAAAAGCAAGAGTGAAGCATACCATTTGGATAAGGATTTGATTGATAAATACTAATTACACCTGTTACAATAAAAATATTATCTATGTACATCTTTTGTTCGACTGCTTAATAAGTGTTATAAAAGTGCCCCTTTCTTAAAATGTAAAATTTTATATAATTGTATCGCATGCTGGTGCAATCTAAATCTCTAAATTATTAGTAATATTATGCCTAGTAATTAACATCGCTTATAGGAGAAAACCCATCTCAAGCAATGAATAGAATAATGATTTTATTTTAGTTTTGATTGAATCTTCTTAAATTAAATGGTAATTGACTTGCCATCAAAACCCCGAAAATCTTGAACATAGTTCAATACAAGATATTGCTTTTTTTTTTTTTTTTTTACTACAAAAAATTTGGACTATACAACTTAAACAAACGTTAAGAATATATGTAATTCGCCTGTTCACATATATATATAGTAAAGCTCCATATATCTAGGGAGGTTGGAGAGGTTATTTTGAATGTAAGACTTTGCAATGAAATATATATGATTCAAATTAAATGTTTAATCATTCAATCGATAATTTTGAGAATTTTAAAAAAAATGATTAGGCGAGGAAAATTATTAGAGTCCTCTTGCTTTGGTCTAAGCGTTTCACTGCAATCTCAGCAACTGTTTTTACTTGCTTGATTTCATCTCCCCTAGGGGCCTCAAAACTTATGATTTGGGAGAGGGTCCCGCCCTTCGCGGAAGAGATGAAATGAGGGATAATATTTATTGGCTCTTCAAACTCATTAGTAACAGAATTTGTAGGCTTCTTTTCGGTGAGCAACTCCACTAGGACAACTCCAAAGCTGTATACATCACTCTCAATTGTTAGCTTACTGGTGGTTAAATATTCTGGATCGATGTAGCCCAAGGTGCTTTCTATTTCGGTGGCTACGGGATGACTATGCTCTGGTGATATAAGTATTGAAGTTCCAAATTAGATATTTTCACCGAGTAATTTTGATCCAGAAGTATATTCGTCGACTTGATGTTGCCACGAATGATTTTGCTAGAATGCATTTCCTTGAGTGCAAGAGCAGCTTCAGCGACTTTATTGAGTCGATTTTCCCACGATGCTTCGGATGGATGTGTTTGAAGAGAGTAGTACCGTTCCTTATATATTCATAAACTAGCAAGGGTATTCTAGTCTCCAAACATAAGCCATGGAGCTTCACCACATCTTTGAAGTTTTTTGGTATCATAGTTTTAAGTTCATCTTGGAATTCCTTCTTCATTAGAGGCTTGTGCACATCTTTAGGCTTCTTGACCACGACCTCGATGTCTGCCGCTATTCTCCCTTTATTCTCGGAACCAAAATTGCCCTCGCCCATGGCTATTCTCCCTCTTTAGATGGAACCAAAATCGCCCTCACCTAACTTCTTGCTTTCATCATAGTTGTTGGTTGCTTTTGCTAGCTCTGCCTCCGTAAAGATTCGAACTTTTTGTTAGTATTGCTTAAATTGGAACATTGGATGTCGATGTTAATTATTGAATATTTTAGGCAGTATCCAATGGAGCATTAATTTGAGCCCCAACCTCAACATATTTGGCAATAGGTTCTCTCTCACTTAGTCACTCAGTCAGTCACTAAACAAAGGCAATGGATGTTAAATTAGTGAATCTCTCTCACTCACTCAGTAAATAAACTTGATGCATGTTAAATTAGTGAATATCTTTAATGATGTTTCAATAGAATTTTTTTAGTATTGGTAAAGATTCATTAGAATTATTTGAGCCAAAAGAATGCAGTTGTGGCGCTTATTTTTCATTTCACAACCTCAAATTAATGTTGATAAATTCTTGTACTCCTCTTCATTCCGAAGGTGGGATCATAAGTAACCAACTTTGCTTTGTGACAAATGGCGGTCGGTGGTCGTGCGGCGGTCGTGTGGTGGTCATGCGACGATCGTGCGGTGATCGTGCGGTGGTCATGTGATGATCGTGCGGCGGTCATATGGCATTGTCTATACCATCTCCAAAGTTGTACACATCACTCTCAATTGTTAGCTTATCAGTGGTTAAATATTCTAGACCAATGTAACCCAAGGTGCCTTCTATTTTGGTGGCTATGAGATGATTATGCTTTGGTGATATAAGTATTGAAGTTCCAAAATAAGATATTTTCACCGAGTAATTTTGATCTAAAAGTATATTCGTCGACTTGATGTTGCCATGAATGATTTTGCTAGAATGCATTTCCTTGAGTGCAAGAGCAGCTTCGAGTAGCTATATTGAACCGATTTTCCCATGATACTTCTACCATAAAATGTAATATTTTATTTCCACAATAATTTCTTCTTCAATTTTACCATAAAATGTTTCCCAATAAGGGCTGTGCTCACATGCTTCTGCCTTCAACCAAGGCTCGTATGGTCCTATTTTGTTGTTTGCCCAAGGTGATTGCGCATAAGGAATTTCAGCACAGTCAGAAGCATAGTGCCCTATTCTCCCACAAGAATAACAATAATGTGGGAGGTGCTCATACTTGAATTCCACTAAAGTCATTTGGAACCAATATCCAAGATTGCCCCCGATTTCAGTGGAACATTTAGGTCAACTTCTATTCTCACTCTTCCTCCTTTCTATTGATGGTTACCTGTTGTATCAAGGTGAACTTCCATAACTTGTCCGAGTCTGCTTCCCAGATCTTTAAAGACTTGCTCTACTCTCCAGCCAGGGGGAATACCTCCAATACGCACCCATAAAACAGCTTTAGTAAAATCATAATAGTGCTCTGGAACTTCTGGCTCGCAATGTCTTAAAACTAGCAAGTTACAAGAATAAGACCAAGGTGATGTCTTCATGACCCTCTCTTTTTCCTCCTCCATTTGAAAGACAAAGGTAAATAGCCTAGGTTCTTTTTATGAACATGTTACAGTTTCAGTTTTCCATGCTTTTTTCATTGTGGAGAAAAAGGCTGGGTAATTGACATTGGGTTTGGAATAGAGCTTACCAAAGAGTATACGTTTACATTCCTCCCTTTTTTGCGGAGAGATTTCAGTGGAGACTTCAACAACATCCTCCTCAGACCAAAGGTGACCTAGGCGTTTACATAGTGCCGCCACTCGCATTTCATTTTCTTCTTTACTCTCCATGGATACCAATTTAAGACTGATGGTTTTAATTGGTGATGGGCTTAAGGCCCGTCCGCCCATGCTGGGCCCAAAAGGCTCGGCCCACGGGAATAGGGCCCGTGGATGGGGGAAGGTATAAAAGGGAGGAGAGAGAGAGAGAGAGAGAGATGACACCTTTTGGATAATGAATGTACGTCTTCTTCTCTCCAACGCTCTCTCTCCCTCCAACAAGAACAATACGCTTAAGGCGACGCCGGCTTCCCTTTTTCAAGGCGAATTGACATCATCGGATCAGAATTTCTTCCTCGATCTTCGACATTGGTGTCTAATTTGTGGCTAACAAGGTACACTCGAATCCGTGGTGTGCTTTACGATCGGTGATACGTGTTTTTTCCCGGGTTTCGTCTTCCGCATTGATTTAGGGGTTCGATTTAGTGTCGAATCCGGTTTTCGGGGATCCGTTATTCCCAACAAAGACATTACTAGATCTATAGTTGTGACAAAGAACAAGGCGGATTACTGAAGTGGCTAACCAGGTATGTCTCCTTTTTTCAATACTTAGAACTTCTACCTTTGTGAGATTCATCAGAAAGCTAAAACAGGATGATGTCTTAGAAAAACAAAGAAATATCTACCGATCTGCCAGCACTGAAGCATCGAGAATGCTCATCATCCTCAAAAACAGATCCAGGCATCAACTACTCCTCCACCACAATCAGGACTGGAGACTCAAGGAAAATCAGCCAGAGACGGAAGATCCAAGCTAATCGACTAATATCCAAAGAGACCCAGAGTGATTTCGAAGGAAAAGTTGCGATATCCAACCTATACAAGACTGCAATTGCTAGATCGGTGCAACCCAACTGTTTGATTGGCGGCTCGGAGCTTGACACAGCAACATCATAAGAGAGTTCTATTTTTTTTTTTTTTTTTTTTTGGTTTTTCAGTAGCATTACTAAAAGGAGAAACGCAAGAAAAGGGAAAACAAGGTTATGGAAAAGCGGGTGGATCTTAGGGTTTGGGGAAGGGAAGCGCTACCATGGCGGTTTCACAAAATTATGGTGGTGCCACCATAAAATACAGTTAAGTCTGGATATATATGAAGCCAGTCCAGTGCTCTATCCTCAAGTTTGTCTAGAGTCTAAGTGGAAAAAAAACACAAAGGACCTCAAATTTATACTCATTTGACACATTAATCTCAGATATTTTTTTTGCGACACCAAAATTTTCATATTTGTATCTAAGTGGCATATTTACCTCAAAAATTTAGTGTCATGATTTTTTTTTTTTTTTGGGATAAATGTACCGCTCGGATGATATCACAAAAGGAAAAAAAAACCAAAGTGGCATAAACCCAACCACTTCTTTATTTTTCCGATGCTCATTGTTTAGTTCCGGAGAATCATGCCAGGAAATTACTCATGTTGATAAACCTATTGTATTCTTTTTTCTTTTCTTTTTTTTCTCTTTAAAGAGAAACAAGTGGACGACCAAATGTAAATATAAATAAAATCATTGCGGAATGCCAAAAAAGAAGAAGGTAAAATAGGATGCTTTAGGTTTATGAGGATCTGCAAGCACTGTTTCAGGAATACCCTAATCTATTCATTTACACCAAAGACAATTTCCAAGTGTCCCGCATGAGTAGCACAGTTGATATGGAGCACATCAATTGACATCATTACAGTCCACGATAAATTTGTTGTGTGGCATATGTTTTGGATAGTACCGCGATTATGATGCAGAATTGTCATAGTGGTATCTTGATTTATGATGTTTGTCATATTAGCTCCATCTTGATTCTCGATTAAATATAGGTGGCGACAGTAATTATTCTGGGAATATTGCTCAAGACACAGGTTTACGTGATCTATCTATATGCGACCGTGCTGCTTGAATGACCCCCCTCGTGCGCGCATGGAATGATAGGGTTACTTGTTCCCCAACCTTGCGACATGTTTCCAATGGCTGCGGACAGATGCCGCTTTGGAGCTGGAATGATTGGAAAAGCATTACATCAAAATTCAAAGACTTTGATTAAAATATTCAAAAGTTCAAGGGCCGAAAGTGAATTTTTGATGTGACAAAGGGAGCTCTTAATCTAAAGATCGACAAATGTACGTCCCTAGTACCTTGCATGCCTGTATTCGTCCAATGAAATGTACCAGACGTAATTTGTTTAATTGTGAAGCACCGAGCACATCTATCGGAGGACGATGCCTGTTCTAGATGCGCCAAACCTCTAAAAGGTTATGGGATCCTTTATACGCATGTCTTCAATCTTTACTCATGAATAATTTTACCAGTCATTTTCAATACGCGCACAAGTACATATATTCGAGTTTTGATCAATCTATAAGAATAATTAAATGATTTTTTTTTATAAATATATCACATAAGAAAATTTTGAAGCGGACGAGCATAGAGTATAGTTGATGTAGTCCCCCCAACATTTTAGGCAATTATAAGAAAATATAAAGTTTCCATATCGAAATAGAGCAACTAGCATTTTTGGATGGAGGGAAGCAGAAGAGATGAGGGGGAATGATAACTTAGGAAAATATTTCTTTTATTTGGCTAAATAAAATTAAATGGAAACAAAGGGAATGAGCTCTGTTGGTAATGTATGGGACGGAAATTGCATAATGTGGGATTGGATTAGTATACACCGTCAGTTTTCTCCAAATTATGTAACAAAACTCGGTCTTACCTTGATGATATTTTATCACAAGGTTATACTAATTATATCGCCAACGAGAAAAACTTACGTATAGAAATAGGATCATTCAAAATTACAAGATTTTGTAAAATCTCACTTCTAATTCATTCACTGTATTGAAACTTCCTACTATCTAACGAGAAATCAAACGAAAATTAACTTTATATGTACTAATATGTCATGATAAAATCTTAACTCTGATATATAATTGACGATTGAAATGATACATCATTAATTGACTTATGATAGATGTTAAATAAATTGAAAAGTGAAATACCTTTTTTTCCCCAAGTATAGTCCAACAAGAGTTTTATACGTGTACAATGTGTTATATTCCAAATGAATGAATATCTCTCTATAAATTCAGCAAAAGTGCGAGAGACGAAATCTTCTATTGCAATTCGTGTACATATGCGTAATATACATAAAAACGTGAGCATTGTCTAGTAAAGAAAATGAGAACTAACAATTGCCCTCTGGGCCTATTACATTTTCTCCCAAAGCGAGACTATATGGAAGAAAATGATACGACCAAACATTTTATTTTCAAACTACCTTCTACTTTATCCAAAAATATGAATAAGACGAAGCCCAATTTAATCCATTAATCGTTTAGTTTCTAATAACTTTTTTAGCTTCCATTTCCTTTATTTCCTTCTTCCCTCCTCACTTGAATTGTCCGTGACTTTCCCGCTCTGTAGACCCTAAACGCTCGAAAAGGCCTAAAGCCGAAAAAAAGAAGTAAAAAAAAAATTGTTTTTTGGGATCACAATACAGGGAAATGCTAAAATTGACGCCGGTCCATCACTTTCGTGTTGATTTTTTTTTTTTTTTTTTTTTTTTTTGTATCTAAGTACTTCAAATTATGGTCATCCTTCATGTTATTCTGTTTGTTAGCTCCATTAAATTTTTATTTAATTTTCTCATTCACATTGTCAATGAAATGACCTAAAAATAAAAATGGATCGTCCAAAATAACGCCAAATGACATCAATTTATGTAAAAATATATTAAAATTCGGGTTGTATGACTTCAGAGAGAGGGAGGGATCGATCTTGAAGCGTTGATCGCTCGCGTTCGTCGTCTGAGTTTGGAGGTGGAGAGAAGATGAAGGAGATGTATCCGCCGGAGCTACATTTCGAGTCTTCGTACCTGCCTAGGGTTCGGAGGAGGCCCATGAAACAGCCGGCTAAGGTTCGGATCATGCTGCCGATGAGCATCCGGTGCAACACCTGCGGGAATCACATCTCCCGGGGGACAACGTTCAGTTCCAGGAAGGAGGAAGTCGTCGGCGAGGTCAGTGCTGCACACCTTCGATTCCGTGGTTTTCCAATCTTCCTCCGAGTATCGAGTTTGTGGAGTTGATCGCTTTGTGCTTTTCTTTTTTTTGGCAGACGTACTTGGGGAACCAGAGATTCAGGTTTTACTTCCAATGCACCGAGTGCTCTGCTGAGCTCGCGATCAAAACCCAGCCGCAGGCTCCCGATTGCGTGGTGGAGTCTGGGGCGACGAGGGTACAAGATTCTGCCCTGCCTTCCTTTTTGGTTTGTTGGGTTTCTCACGGTTGGTTGGACTTGGGAAGAATTCATCCTGACTCGTGCGCTTTTCTATTTGGGTTTGGGTTTGCGCCAGGTCGTGGAGGATGAGAAAAGGAGGAGGGAGGCTGATGATGAGATGCGCGATGTTATGAAGCCTTTGCGGAATAGCTAATCAATCAAATGAGCAATGAAACATCTACACTAAACACGATATCAAAACGAAGAATTCACAAACGGAAGCATCAGCTAGTGGGTACCATCTACCTTCCAAGCAATATCCAGAGACGCATGTAACTGCAAATGCTCTGATCGAATAACGTTGTTTCAACGTATAATTATTAGATAAACATCCCAGTGCCACCCAGAACTCATAATTATCACCCTCAAGAAGCAATGCCCCCAGAACTAGAGAAGATGGCTATGGGGAAAATGTTCAAATTACTTGGAAAGAGAAGTGGAGCAATACGATGTATTAAAAATGTAAGAAGAGATTTCACGCAAAAAACAATTTTTTATACCGTGCAAATAGATCAGAAATTCTATGAATATCTTTTGCGTCAGCTAAATTGAGACAATATTTCGATGAAATAAACGAAAAAAAAATAAACAGTCGATCGAGACATTGAGGATGTAAACATGGATAAAACAATATATTCACTTTGATATCATAATTGTGCTGTCATGTTATCACCCAAGTCCAGCATCAGTGGCCCCTCTTGCTTCCACCGTTTCTCCAACACTTCCACTTATGCTCCTCATAAAAATCTATCTGATTGGAGAAGGACATTAGGAACAGAGGGCGAAGATTCTTAACTTTCACCATTCTCTACAATCAGAATACCCAAATTATCAACAATATCTCTCCTAGAGATAGGACGTTCCACCTGGCTGAACATTGTTTGTCCAATAAGTTGTAGAAAAACACTCGGATCCGAACATAAAATTTGGTGGTCAATGTGCAAACATCCAGTTAAAACTTTGAGTTAGGCAAACGTATCTAGACATGAATTAGATAATTCCAGTGTTGGTCATGTGATTTTCATTTCATGACTCAAATTTTCAAAGTAAACAGTCTTACAAGCGTTCATGTACAAGTATATAAGTACAATCCATCATCTGTGTATTGCAATTTGCATGCAGAAGCAGATATATTGAATTCCCTAGACCTTTCTAAAGGAACCTAGCATCATGTGCGGTTGTGTTTTCTTGAATTTTCAAGGGTAACTACCGGAACGAAACAATGTAATTGAACGAAATGCCTATAACAAGTCTATCACTTGTTGAAACGTGCACAATGAGAAATATTTTTGAAAATATTATGGTTTAAGAAAAAAATCCAACAAAGCCTTCTTTTAAATGAAAAAAGATGTACAACCTTTTCAAGTAATGTAATGAAATTTGAGTTGATATCAAATTCCCTAAGTTGGCATACTCCTCAGGATAATTTGCAATCTTTCTCAGTAGGTTGATATCATCCATTCTGACTTTGGATCCATTAATAACTATGAGATTAACTATTCTAAAAACTTAAGTTGTTAGATGATGGCTTGATTTATTATTTAAATATTCTAACATTCCTCCTCATGTTTAGTCTAATCTTTTGCTTAGTGCTAAACGTGTAAATTTAATCGGAGAGGCAAACGGGGCCTAGTAAAATTTGAACTTGGAGCCTTCAGTTGTGATATTATGTAAGATTTTGATGGGACCACAGTCGATTTTCTAAAAGTTTAAGCTGTTAAATGAATATATGGTTTATTATTTAAATATTCTCACAATAACTCATCATAGTGGTTTTTTGTTATTGTTTGAGTCAATTTGAGATAGCATGAAATACTCAAAAGTTAAATTTGGAAATGTAAATAGATATATCCAATGTTCTCACATGTCTCTCATCTTTAAAATTATAAGAAAATATAGGCAAAAATAATGTAATTGTGGAAAATCTCAATGTGACGGGAGACGCGAGTTGAGAGAATAATCTATTTTGGCTTGCAAGAGGGAGAAGATGGAAAGGACGGAAAGGACGTGGTTTATGAACATGGCTAGGTTGAGATATTTTGGCTTCCAAGATGGTGAACAACACCAAAAGCCTTCTTGGATTGTTGGAGGACGGGATTTGTGTCTTCAAGGTTTCGGTTAAAAGAGAATACAAGTGAGTCAATTTCTTCAAAATTCGACCAAAAAAAAAAAAAAAAAATTTTCTTCAAAAAAAAATAAAAAAATTGAGTGTGTTGCCTCTCGATGTATGGAAGATAATCAACCAAGTTAGGCTTATTCCATTCAATGGTTGTCAATCAACAAGTAACACTTGAACTTATGTTAATGCTGAAAGTGCTAGTATGAATACCTAGATGGGGTGAATAGGTGTTTAAAATAAACATTGACAAATAAATGCAGAAATACAATAAAGAAGTTCAGGGAAGAGAATAAGAACACGGAAGTTATAGTGACTCGGCTTAGATCAAGCCTACGCCCATTCTCTCACGCTAACAACCTTTTGGCTGGATTTCACTATGCAATCAATAAGAGATTACAACTTTAAGTGCAAACACTTAGTAAATTCTACGCGATCACAAACGTTTCAGCTCATGATCACAAACGTTTAAGCTCACCAAATACATGTGTATGATTGAAGGTCGCTCAGACTTTGGAATTATAAATTCTACGCTCCGACTCTTACTTGTTCATCGGTCCTTGATCTTCTTAAATACTCCTCCACTTCCAAACTAGCCGTTGGATAGTATCTTAGAGGACCGCCTTCCAATTTACATATTGGATAGATCTGTATCTAGAAGATTTGGTAGCCGTTGAGTGATAAAAGTAGAATCCTAAATTGATTCCCATCGCCCATACAAACAGAATCTTGGTTTCCATAAATAGAGTTTCTTCGTATAGAAATTTCTTGTCTTCGAGATCCAATTGTCAATCAGTTAGATTTGTTTTTTGGACTAGTCAATCAATTAGATTGAGTCAATCAAATCAATTTTAATGTGGAATCCAAACCAGATCACTAGCTGTTATACATTTAGGGCATGTGTTACAATCTGTCTCGTTCTGGATGTAAAGTCTGAGAATAATAGACTTTACAATCTGAGTCTAAGTGCAATAGACTTTACAAACTGAGTTTGAGTGCGATAGACTTTACAATATGAGTCTGAACATATTTTACTTCTGAACAAATTTAGTTTTAAGGTCTGGACACGGTCTAAATAAGTTCAGCTTTAGCATAGAGTCCGTCTTCTGGTTCTTCCAAGCATAGACTTTGTCAATATCCTTTACATGTTCTATCATCAGCATAGTCTATTACTCAACCATTAAACACGTTAGTAGCCTTTGATTTATTTTGTCATATTCAAAACATCATAAGAGATTTTCCTAACAAATGCTAATGTATCGATGATAACTGATAAAATAGATAAAGTAAAGTTCGATAACGATTCGATGATCTGATTATGAGGTGCCAAACTTAGCTGCCACATTTAATATCTGTATTATGTCTCGTACCATGAAATTTGAGTTTGTGATCATGATGGGAACTTAAGTTCCCTCGTTCAACTTGTACCACCTGAATTTCTTCTAAAGAATAAAATAATTTACCATTGGCTTTTCTCTCTCTTTTTTTTTTTTTTTTTTTTTGGCCCAATCTTTTGTTAACTTCTAAGTATAAACATTGGAATGAACAAGTAAATTAAAATCTTGAATTGAGTTTCTAGTTGCATACACATTCAGTTTTGCTTTAGCTATTTTGGAGGGAAAAATGAATAGTTTCTTCGGGCCAAGTTCAAGAAAGAATAGAAAAAGTAAAACTTTGTATTGAATGAAGATAGGAAGCTAACAATTCATATATCACTAATTTGCCTAGAAAAAAGGGTCTAAAAATGCTAACAAGTCAATTCGACTATTTAAGGTAAAAATGGTATGTTTTAGTTAAAAATGGCGTGGAAACGATGGCAGGCTTTAAGATATGGTAAAAGAGGTGATTCACACTTTTGACCGTCAAGCAAATTAAAACATCCAATCAAATTATGTAAGCGCTAGTAAATAACAATGTACCATCTGTCTCAAAATTCCAAGATTGCATAAATGTTTGAGTAAATGAACCTGACACACCGCACTGATATATTTCTAAAACTTAGGGGTATAGAATTTGGTCCACACACTATAAATGAATATATAATTGTTCAAGGTATTTGTAGATAAAATATATAACTTAGAAAAGTAGTACAAAAAATGACTGATGAGACTAGAACCCGGAATTGTTACTTGAGATTCATGAGTACTGAAGTGAGTGAACTTTCTTAAGCACTAGATAAAGGTCTATTTGATTACTAAGGAAATCAATTTTTGTAAGTCATTTGCCTATCTTTATTTTTTAATAACGAGTAAGGATTTATCATATATCTTTGTGAAATGCAGTACTGTAGAAGGTTGTTACCCCTGTCCACGAATCGATGGGAGCAAGAGAGTGGAAAGATCTGGGATGCCGTAGTGGGGCCCGGGGGAGGAGGCAAATAGTTTTGCATAAGTCAAATAATTGGAGGAAATGCTTTGAGATCAATGTCCTTCGTTGGCCCATTCCTAAGACTTGAAGAGTTAAAAGGAGTTTTGAAATAAACAATCATTTAGGAATATATTAGAGCTCTGATCACGTAATTAAAATTTTCGTGCATTCAACATGCGAACTACAGGGTTTATAGATGGATTTCTTTTAATGTATTTGCCATTTTAGCTCCTTTTGTTTTTTTAAATTTTTCCATGGCAAGATCAAAGTGATGTTGAGTGGTGATGATCCAATCATTAGTTAGAAGGAGAGATAAAATACAAAAATACAAAACACAGACGGAAATGATAGTTGGTTGAGAAGAATGATACTGATGGATTAAAACATTAAACAATCAATATAGGCCAAGAAGGTCATGTGGCTGTGTGCATGAATTGTGTGTGCTCGACATCCATGCGAGACCATGGACTTACTCAATGTAAGCATAAACAAATAAAACACAAGTATAACAATACAAAGCCAACACAAGCAAACGATGACATGACCCTAAAATTGATACACGTAACACATCACCGTATCGAAGAGTTAAAGTTTACTTACTACTTTTTGGACCTAGCTCCAAGATGCTTCTTTGGTAGTCGGTCGGGTCTAGGGTGGTTTGGAGGAGAAGGGTGTGAAAGAGAGGAGAGGAAGTGAGGGGAAAGGAGAGAAAGGCCAAGCCTTAAAATGTGAGAATGACTCCTCCTATTTATAGGCTTCTTCCTCTTAGACTTTTATTACAAGCTCATGATTAAACCTAAGAGGCAAGTTGACCTAGCTATCCTCTTGAGTTGGCGCCTAAGTCCCTTGCTATTCACTTGTGATTGGTTCACATATTGACTTGTTCTCCAAGACTCATTTTAGGTTCGTTATTACCTATAATGCCTAAGGAGACACATAAACATTTTGATGCATCATGTCCTCTTCTAATTGGCTAGTCCTTGACTTGTTCACCGAGGCTATAATCTAGGGCTATCATACCTTAAGATTTACCTAAGATTCTAAAGGACACCTAGGCTGATGATTTATCATGTTCATTAATGAACTAATGTCCAAAATTTTTAAATGAGGCCTAGATATTTTTGCCGAGCTACTTAAGAAGCAAGTTTTCTCCTTCTCTCTTAATGTGGCCATGTGGCACTTAAATGGATAAAGATGGACTAAGTCAAAAAGTCATGAAAGATTTTAGAACTCCAATCAAATCTTGACATTTGTCCAGCGACTTGTCCCCACATTAATTAATTTGTGTCCAAAAATTCATTCAAGGCATTGATAAAACTAATATAGGGTGCCACCTCATTGGAGGAGTTGTTCATATTTGTACACAATCGAAGGTTCCATGAAAACCGAGGTCCATGCCAAAATTTACTAAACTTTAATCAAATGAGTGTGACTAAGTCTGTAGCCTTCTTAAACTTGTCAATGACCATTTTCAATTAGCATTGGTTCATTGGATGTCTTAAAATAAACTTCGTCGTTGGTTTTTATTATTTGCCCTAGCCGGGTCTCGATCGGGTGGACTGGGTCCATGGCCGAATATGCCATGTCTTGGGCTATCGAAGGTTTATGTCATTGATTCTCATGATCGATCCTCAAACCTTATTATCATGGCTTGGAATTCGAGGATGTTACATCAACAATTCATCCATTGTAATTATCTTGATTATAGCTAAGCAATGCATAACCACAATTACCTTAATCATTGAGAGTAGTTAAATTACTTGACAATTCCACTAGTGGAATTAAAGATAAGTGAGGTTTTGCATTTACCAAAGAAGCTTGTCTGAACCCACTATTAGCATCTTTTCATGCCTCAAGTTTTTCCCCCATTCTGGGTACCCATGTAACTTAAAGCAAGTTTCATGAGTATGATTCATGTTTCCATAGTGCATAAAGCCTCCTTCCAATTGTGCATTGTCCTTTAATGTTGTTTTCACCTTTCCACCTCCGAGAGAGGAAGAACCATTTTAAAAATCTAGAGCATCAATGGTCATTGAGGTTCCATCTTGACTCCTTTGGAGGCCATGGAATTGGCATGTGTAAATTTTGTGCTTGCTATCATAATTACTTGTCTTACATCCTCCCTTCAGACATGAGCACAGACTTGTTCAACCATATGGAATTGTTGAATTTGAAGCACATCAGCCCATATGTTTTTTGGACGATCATCCAACCCATCAAGAAAAATAGACTCTATCTTCCTATATAACTTTGTAGACTCGATATGCACTCATAACTATATTTATAGCCATATAAAGATGTATATCATTAGGAGAGAATAATCTTGCAAAATTTTGAGATTTTTCCAATATCACACAAAAGTATTTTGTTAAATAAGATTGGCATCCAATAATACATTTGCAATTGTAGTTCCAAACAAATATAAAAGGTAGTCGACTTGGAATTGGGCGTTGGATATGCTGTTTTTGACTATCAATCAATCAAGGGAAAATGTAAAAAGCAATTGGCTTGTTGTGAGAGTTATAATTGCAGCACATATGATAATACTAATTTTCATCATCTATCATGCTTGACTTACATGGTTTTTATGTGCCAACAGATGATTAGAGATTGTTCTATGGTTAGATAGGATGGTGTAACTATTATTGATACCTAGATTTCGGCAACCCATTAGAAAACTAGGAATTGACTCAGCTCTATCAAAAAGAATTTTTATTAGATTACGTAGCACGTGGGCATTAGGATAATTTTCACCAATATTTCTAAATTTTACTAATTTATTAATAAGAAAATAATAAAAGAATAACAAAATAACAAAATAAAAATTAACAAAATTAATTAATTTAAAAAGAGCCGAGGCCGGGCCCGGGTTGGGCCAACCCGCCTACTCCCTTCTCGTCTCCTTCCTTCCAGCTTGGGCCGGGCTCATTCTCCTTATTTCTTCCCGGCCCGCCCCCTCCTTCCTCCCCTCCTGCTATTCACGCGCGCGGCCCAGGGACATCACGTTCAAAGGACCGGGGAAAGCGACCGCCGGTTGAAAGGGAAGAACGGACGGAAAAGTGACGAGTCAAGCCGTAAATTTGGGAGGAGCTCAATGCCATAGATCTGTCCGGAGCGAGAGGACGGACGGGCGGCGAGTAGAGAGCAAGAGGAGGACCGTCGGTGTAGGCCAAGGACTGGCCAGCGAGAGATGGGAGGGAGAAGGGCCTCCGCCTCGGAACGTTTAGCAAGCCAAAGCGGGAGGAGTACTATAAAAGAGGAAGAGGGAGAGAGAGAGAGAGAGAGAGAGCTGGACGCACAACCAAGAGAAAAACGAGGAGGGCGAGAGAAGAAGAAAAAAGGGTCGTTCCCGGCTGAGCGTTGTCCAGCCGCCCTCGTCGCAAACCGACGCCCCTAGTCGACACCACCGAGCTCGCGGCTTTCCCTTCTTCATGGTGTTCGGTTTCGCGAGTGGATCTGTCGGTTTGATCCGCCATCTTCTGAGGATCCCAGCTTGGTAGCACAGGGACAGCCGGCTATAGCTCGATTCGTGTTGAGGCCATTGTCGCCAAGCTAGGTAGGGATCCCGCGGTTAAATGCTCGTTCCCTCGAACCCTTTTTGCTTCGCCCTATTTCGGTTGAAGGAGAGGCTACGACCTGGCTTCTCTGGTTCATGCGTGTTTTACTTCTATCCTGTTGGTGTCGAGCATTTCTTGGTGATTTTCTTTGAGTTTAGATCTAAGAAGGGTCGATGTCTTCTTCTCAATCTGTGCCCACCACGTGTTCGAGGGAATGCCCGAACCAAAACCGGTCGTTTTATTAGTCTCGCATTCCGAATTGTTCCAAGGATCCGTAGATGTGTTTTGTCCTGTACAACATTTTTTTTTATTGATGGCCGAATACATTTCTTTAGCCAGGTTTCATCTCTACAGAATCTAAAAAGCCCCGGCTTTTCGACGTGATTTTGTCTCATGCTCAGACATTTCTTGAGCCTTGATTTGTTGAAGTCCTCATGCGGTCATCTTGCATTTTGGTGTGCTCTGTCTGGGTTTGGCTTGGGGTTGTAAAAGTAGGGAGGAGATGTTGAAGGGCTTAGAGAAATAGAGAAGAAAATGAAAAAAGAGGAAGTGGGCTTGAGCTTAGTATTGGTAAATCTGGGTTGGGCTAAGGTTAATTGAATTTGGACTCGGTTTAGGTCATGAACAGATTGGGCTTGAATCATTGAGCCCACTTATTTTAGTCCAGTTGGTATCACTAGCCCAAGTCTGCGGGGCCAGTCGAGATCCACATTCGGACTGGGCCCAATCCGAGTCCCTATTTTCCAGAGTAAAAATTAATTTACCAAAAAAATTTTAAAAAATTCCAAAAAAAATTATTCTTTTTAATGTTAGGAGAAAGCTTAAAAATTAGTTTTTGAATAATTTTTTTTTTTTAAATTTGTGAAAGTGCTCAAAAATTTTTATGCTCAAAATTGAATAAGCCCTCAAAACTTTACAATAGGGATTGAATATTTATGGTAACAAATGTTGGCTTGTTGATTGCACATTTCTATCGTTCTGATTGTGCCCTTTTGATGCATGAATTGTTGTTTTCTTAGCCTAGTTAGGAATTGAATCTCAAAACTCACGATTGCTATAAAATGTAGGGCACTAGTTGATTAATTAGTGTAATCAAGTTTTCGACCCTAGATTTTTTTGCACATAGCAGTAAAATAATTTTTCCATTATTTTAGGTGAGTATCTAATCGACCCACCACAAGGCGATTAATGGCTCTTAGATAAAAATAATTTTGTATGTTAGTTGTGAATTGGTACGAGCTTAGAGAGCCTAAATTAAGTCTAGACTTAATAATTTATTAGCCAAATCTTAGGTGGCTCACCCAAGATTAGGTTGTGACAATATTGGATTGGAACTTTTGCCCAATGTCCAATTAAATCTGTAATGTTTTTTTGGACTAGACCTTAAAGTTTTTTTTTTTTATTTATTTGTATTGGCCCATCTATTTAAAATATTGACGAAAGCGTTGTAACATGGTATTAAGCTGTAGTTAATTGCCATTCTAGCCCCACAAGTGCTATCTGGCTGTCAAATGCCTTAAACAATATGAAAAACAAATCTATTTTTTAGAAAAATTCAAAGATGCATTACTCAAAGGTAAACTACAAGAAAAACTATCAGAAAAAAGTATCCAACTAAAACACACTTAGGATGTCTTTGCGTTCGACTAGAATTTTAGCCTTAGCACGGGATCGACAAAATCTGGTGAATACTTTAATATTTCTCTCTCCCATAATTTCATAATTTTTTTTTTTTTTTTATAAATTTTTCAATCTCTTGTTGAGCGATGCTTTCTTGAAATACTTCATAGAAAACAAATGCCAAGCTCAAATTACTCTTTAAAACGAATTAAAAGTACATATTTTTATCTTTTAGTCAATTTTGTTCATGACTATTCGGTAGAACATAATTGCGACGGGTTTTTTACACCGTCATTTTGAGATATTACTTAAAATCATGGTCAATTACAAAAAAATAAATTTTCTATGCCTTTTTTTTGCTTGAACAATTGTCTAAGCCTTTAATTTGTAAAATTTAGGCAGAAATGAAAAAATGTTCCATTGACGATAAAAGAGATTAGGTATTCCTTGCTAGTTAGTGTCTTTCATCATGATTTTTAACTATCAAACTTATAACACAATACAAGTTCTTTCATCTTAAATGGCAGATTGTATGTCTTGCTGTTAATGTTGTAAAAATCATTTCTTTATCTTTCTAAAAAAAAAAAAAAAAAAAAAAAAGAATCCGCTCTACGATAAAGTTATTATCAAGTAAATTCCCTTTCTCGATCTTATGATCCTCTCACAGGTTTGGATAAGATCTTTTTGTTCTTATTGAATAACTAAGATATTGTAGATCTAAGAGTCCAATAGGTTTCACTATCACCCTTTATCATATTTATGAGTAATCTTATCACGGTTGGAATATGTGGCATTTTTTTAGTTTTGAATTTGTTTGTCCTTCCCCCTCTCACTCCAAATTTAACATCCAACCTTAAATTAGATTATATGAACTATAAATTAAGGGAAAGTAAAGTAAATTGAGAATTCATTTTTTTGCCGTCATGTCAAATTATGAAAAGATTAAAAAAAAAGTGAAGGTAAATATTTTTCTAGCCTATTTTTGTCTTTTTAGCTGACGATTATTATCTTTTTTTGGAAATGAACATTATATTAAGAATTATTGCAATATAATTAGGGAAAAGCAAAGACTGAAAGTGAATGGGGATTTTACTTGCAATAAGAGTGAATTGGGATAAGATTACGAAAGAAAAATATATATATATAAAGGAGTGAGTAGATTTTGTCTTGACCTATTATTATTAATATATGAAGGGAAAAATGAAAAAAAGATAAGATAAAGGAAAGAGATTATTATAATGCCAAAATGGCCATAAGATAAGTCTACTACAATGCATAGCTTCACATATAGTATATTAAATTCTCACACTTAAACTAGCCCAAATGCTTGCACAAACATAAGACCATAGCAAATGGCAACATAACACATGTTCAAAGCACACAATCAACCCTATAAGTCCTTATGGGCAATTACTATATGTTACTATAGGAATAAAGGATCAAATGCGGGAACATACTTAATCTAATCCCAAACAGGAAATACAATCGTCAGTCACGAAATCTCAGGGGGACAGATTGTTCCAGCCACTTTGAATTTGGGCTCTTCAATGTTTTCTCGTAAGCTGTCAAGCTCTGGTTAATTGGGGGAGTTCTTTGAGCTACTTCACTCATTGTTGGCCTCTTTCTCTACCGCTTTGGTCCAAGCATTTCACCTTGCAATCTTAGCAACCATTTATTTGAGATAGCTAGTACGAGTACCTAGAGGGGGGTGAATAGGTATACAAAAAAAATTTCTCGATGTTTGCACGATATTTAAACAATTAGAGACTTTGCTTGAGTTGAAAATTCAATCGCAAGACTGAGTAAGGGAAAGAGAGAATTGAACACTCGGTTTATAGTGGTTCGGCTTGATTCAAGCCTACGTCCACTCTTACGCAGCGACGACAGCCGATTGGCTGGATTCCACTATGATCAAAGAGATGTTACGGTGTTGATCTTCCTTGATTTCTAGGTGTAGATGATCTACCACACTTGCTCAAGCGTCACCAAGTATAAACACTCTCAGTATACAATTTCGCTCAGTCTCAACTAACAATCAAAGGATCTTCAGACTCTGGAATTTTTCTATCGATCACACACTTAAAACAACTAGAACGTCTTCCTTTTATACTCCTTCATGCCATCATAGCCGTTGGCACTTACCAAAGGAATTCCTCCAATCTACCCGTTGGACGGAATCAATCAAGAAGATCATCCGAGCTATATAAGGAATCGATGATAGCCCATCAATCTGTTCGCCCATACAATCGGGATCTCGGTTTCCAAGAATAGAATAATCCAAGATTATTTCGTCGACCATCGGATCTTCAATCGTTCTTAGATAAGATATAAAGAATCCGAAATGATTATCCAACCAAAGAATCTATCCCGAGAGGATAGGATCAAATCCTCAATCATAAACCTCGACTTTGGATTTCCTTCAACCTTTGGATTAGAAAGGCGTCGGTGAGAATAACTTTGAGTCTTGAGTCTTGAGTCTTGAGTCTTGAGTCTTGAGATAACGAGTCTTGAGACTATAAAATCTTGAGACTTTAACTATCGATATCCAGACTTAGGCGATAGAAATGTTTTGTCGGCTTCAAAATATTCGGAAAGATTTCTCCAACAATCTCCCCCTTTTTGATGGTGACAAAACTTTCTTGAAGATTTGAACAACTTTGACCTGCAAAAACATTTCTCAAGCAATATGGCTAACTCATAAAGATTAATAAACAACCAGACTCTGCATCCTGACAAATTGGTTAGTCTTTCATGAGTAATACCATGTAACAATACTTGATATAAATGCAACCAGTCAAGCATCAAAATCCACAACCAATTCAGTCTAACACTCAAGTTCAAGTTCTCAAGTCATACTCAAAAATAAACATAACCACAAAAAGTCAAATAAATAATGTTTGTTCAAATTGGTTCTCCCCCTTTTTGTCATCATTAAAAAGAGGGTGAGAAAGGAGTCATGTACGCTTGGGAATGCGCACGATCTGGAAATCCCCAATGGGTGGACTACTCCTTCGAGCTTCTTCGGATCTTCTCATGAGATGAGCTACCTCTTCTCTCTTGGCATTGGCTTGAAGTTGTAGAGCGAGGTCTTTGTATTTTCTTCCAGAGAGGCGAAGATGCTTGTCCAGCATGCTTCAAGACTTGGATTTCACAATCCAGAATATATATGCAGTTACGCATTTCGAAGAATATTCATGATACTACGAAGATCTGAGAATCATCCGTACGTGTGCGGCATTGGCTTTCTCGGATGGTGTGTGTGCGACGATGGCGCTTACGAACGGTCTTGCAGATTTGGAATCGTCGTATCATCTTCTTCGGGCAATTGAGAGACACGAGCTTCTTACGGGTCTTACGGAGATTTTCTTTGATCTTCAGCGGCATGAGGTGGAGACCTCTCTTGCTCGCTAACTCCCCTGTCTCTAGGACATCGAAAGGGAAGAGTGATGATCAATCTCTTGATTTCCCTTCTCTCAGTTTATCCACGGGCCCGATCTTTTACTTCTTCTTTTTCTTCCTCAACTTCTTTCTCCTTCTCTCTGTTCTTCTTCTTCTACGCTTTCTGCTGAAGTTACGTCGAATAAGACACAGAACGTCTTGTTCTTGTCGGTCTTTGGAATAGTGGGATCTTCATCATCTTCATCTTCATCCTCATCCTCCAGGATAAGAGTTCTTTTCCTCTTTTTCGAAGAAGCACTAAATGCCTTCTTTCCTTTTCCTTTTGAAGGGATTTGACTGGAGATTTCACTTTGAATTTCTCCATTGCCTTAGAAAGTTCTTGCGGACGCATCTTCATTAACATTTTCAACCCTACCACCATCTTATCACACGGTCTAACACAAAAAGTATGTGGCGGTTCAATATTCAGATGTCGAAGATCTTGGTCACCGGAGACCCGAGGATAAGGCAATTGTCCTTTGTCTTTTGACACGGTTACGTACATATGGAAAAGAATAGTGTGCGGGAGAGAGAACTTCCGTCTGAGTTGATCGCATACATCAACTTTGCTTCAGAAAGAGACACAGAAGTCTTTGAAGTAGACTTAGGTCTTAGACAATTGATCACAATCTTGTGAAGCACAATGTTGATAGCGTTCATTCTTGAATAGATAATTTTCTTATCTACATCCCTATCTTTGACAAGATCCGAGTAGTTCGAGCGAGGTGAGACTTTAATTGGGAGATAGCGTCCCCGTTCAACTCCAACTATGTCTGCCAACATATTCACATCTACCACATAGACTTTGTCTCGAACACTGAATGAAATTCTATTCGCATCCAAAAAGCTAAGATTTGAATAGAAATAAGCGGTCGGATGATCATACCCGTGCAGCAGAGTCGGAGCGAAAGTCTCAAGTTGAAGCAAATTCAACTTCTCTCTTAGGTTCAAGTTGATGGAATCCGGGAAGTCAAAATCGACACTTCTAGGGTTGATTACCCCTCTTTTCAACATTTTGTAATACACTTTTTCTTGATCCTTGGATTTAAACAAATCCATCCGATTTCCTTTCGCCTTTGCCGCCACACCCATTCTAGGTTCAAATTCAAGGAACATTTTGTCATCATCATTCGCGTCAATCGATTTTGTCTGGCATACGAGGATCTCTTGGAATGTTCGCAAGAGCTTCCTCTGCTTTTCCTTTTGGGGCAATTCCCCATTCCTCCATTTTCTTCAGAAAAAGATACTCATTCCCATAATTTTTGTCCTTAAGGAAGTCATCTATGTAGTTCAATGGAGTACTGTGCTTTTCAATGCACAATAAAGTTTATACAAAAAGGAAGGCTTTTGAACTCTTCTTTGGGTCGGCATCCTCGATTATCTCTTCTTCAGTTATGACTTTCACTTTGTGGGGCGGGAGATGCTGAATGACGTGGAGGAGAGCGAATCGGACTTTGTCGGCGACCGAGATAAGTCTTCTTCCTCGGTGAGATCGAAATGAGTCGGTCCCTTCTTCATTCTTTGTGGTCCCCGTTCGCGATTCTTGATGATTTCCTTGAAGACGACATCTTTCTTTGTCTATTGGAGGATTCCTTCACTTGCTTTCCCAAGAAAAATGACCACTTTCTCGACGATGAACAAAGAGTAGAAACGATATCGAGAGAAGAGTGCTTTTAGGGTTTTGAAGATTTGGGGAAAGAAAAAGCGTATATATATATATAACTTAGTTTTTGAAAAGGAAGTTCAATCGGTGCAATGGAAAGTGAACGATTACTTCTTTTCAAAATCTATAACTGCCAAAATTATTAAACAAAAGATCGTACCTTTTCGACTAAATGACAATTAGTACCTTTTAGAAGAAATACAACTTACAGTCTTTATCCACGAATGCGAGTCTCGGGACTTAGAGTCTAAGAGATCGAGTCTTTAGAGTTGGTGAGTCTCTAGACTTTAACTTCTTCAAGCTTCAAAATGTTGAGTCTTGAGCGGATAAAGTCAAGCGATTCTTCTCCAAAGGCTTTGTGAATATGTACGCTAGTTGACTTTTTGAATCAACAAATTGAATCGAGATTTCTCCATTTTGAATATGATCTCTAATAAAGTGATGTCGAATCTCAATATGCTTTGCTCTTGAATGAAGGATTGGATTTTTGGTGAGATTTATAGCACTTTGGTGTTGTCACATCGATTTCGTGCATGAGTCTTCAATGCCAAAGTCTTGTAGCTGTTGTTTTATCCATAGAATTTGCGAACATGCAGCTTCCAAGAGCTACATACTACGCTTACATTGTTGAAAGAGCTACGGTGCTTTGTTTCCTCGAGAACCAAGACACCGTTCTGTTTCCAAGTAGTTGACAAGTTCCGAAGTGCTCTTTCTATCGATTCCCGCAACCGGCCAGATCTGCATCGAGTATCCTAGAAGATTAAAGTCTCCCTTCTTTGGATACCAAAGACCGATGCTTGAAGATGAAGCAACGTATTTGATAATTCGTTTCACGGCACCGAGATGTGATTCTCTAGGATCGATTGAAACCTAGCACGAGATACAAACACTAAACAAAATATCAGGTCTAGAAGCGGTAAGATAAAAAGTGAACCGATCATGCTTCGTACAGCTTTTGATCTATTTTCTTCCCTTCTTCATCCTTGTCTATCTTACGAGAACATGACATTGGTATGTCGATCTTTTTGCATTTTCCAATCCAAACCTTTTGACAAGATCATTCGCATATTTTTCTTGATGGATGAAAGTTCCTTCCTTCATTTGTTTCACTTGGAGTCCAAGAAAGAATGTTAATTCTCCCATCATACTCATTTCAAATTCATCCTGCATAGACTTAGAAAATTTCTTGCAAAGACTTTCATTAGAAGATCCAAAAATAATGTCATCAACATATATTTGAACAAGTAAAAAGTTTTTGTTTTCCTTTTTGATAAACAAAGTAGTATCTACTTTACCTTTGACAAAACCATTTTGTAATAAAAACTTACTTAATCTGTCGTACCAAGCTCGAGGTGCTTGCTTTAGACCATACGAGCCTTTTTCACCGAAGCGAGTCGGCTTCTTTGGGTCTTCAAATCCAGGCGGTTGTTCCACATAAACTTCCTCATGGATAAATCCATTTAGGAAAGCACTTTTGACGTCCATTTGGAATAACCTGAAATTTTTGTAACAAGCAAACGCAAGTAATAGACGAATAGCTTCTAACCTTGCAACGGGTGCGTAAGTCTCGTCATAGTCTATTCCTTCTTCTTGCGTATACCCTTTGGCCACGAGCCTTGCTTTGTTTCGTACGACTTTTCCTTTTTCGTTCATTTTGTTCCCGAATACCCATTTGGTTCCAATAACTTTTACCTTTTGGTTTAGATGTCAATTCCCGGACATCATTGATGTTGAAGCTGTCTAAGCTCTTCTTGCATAGCTTCGATCCAGCTTTCATCGAGATAAAGCTTCTTCTAAGCTTTTGGTTCAATTTCGAGAGATGAGAGCCACGGCACTAGATTCTTCATGCCTTTTTGATCAGTGCGGATTCCTTCATTAAGTTCGCCAATAATAAGATCTTTGGGATGGTTTGGATTTGTGTTTCCGGTTGCCGGGTTGATGATCTCTTTCTTTATTTGATTCTCCATGAGCGTCTTGATGATGGACTTCCGAGAATGCGAGATGCTTCTTGAGATGTAGACATTTGAAGATCTAGAGCGGATTCGGTCTCATCGTCTTTGAGTCCGGCTGGATTCATCTTGCACCGAGTCTTGGAATTTGACATTCATTGATTCTTCCTGGTGGCTTTTTTATTGTAGACTCGTAGGCTTTGCTTGATGTAGAATATCCAAGGAAGATGCCTTCATCGATCTTTCTTCAAACTTACCAACTCGATCATTTGCATTTTTCAAAATAAAGCATTTGCAACCGAACACATGAAAGTATGAAACAATAGGCTTCTTACCTTTGAACAATTCATAGGGGTTTTATCAAGAATAGGTCTTAAAAAGACTCTATTTATAATATAGCAAGCAGTTGAAACTTGACTTCAGCCCAAAATCGTGAAGAAATTTTACTTTCAATTAAAAGTGTTCTAGCCATTTCTTGAAGAGATCTATTCTTTCTTTCCACAACTCCATTTTGCTCTGGAGTATACGGAGAGGAGAACATGTGATTAACACCAGATTTATCACGAGAATCTCGTAAAATCTTGATTTTCAAATTCACTTCCATGATCTGTTCTTATACTAGAAATAGCACATCCTTTTTCATTTTGAACCTTTTTAGCAAACTTTTCAAAGTACGAAAAGGTTTCGATTTGTTTGCTAGAAAATATACCCGAGGTAAAACGAGAGTAATCATCTACAATTACTAGACAATATTTCTTACCTCCAATGCTCTGGGTTCTTGTTGGTCGAAGAGATCCATATGAAGCAACTGTATTACATGATTAGTAGATACATGATTTATTTGTTTAAATGAATTTCTTACTGCTTTCCCAGGAATGCATGGAGTACATAAGTCGAGACTTTTGGTATGGCGGTTTAGGTAGACCTCTAACAAGCTGCTTTGAAGAGATTTTGGCTAATTGCTTCTTGTTGATATGGCCAAGCTTTCTATGCCATAGAATTGCTTCATCTTGAATTGAAATTAAGCATTGTTCTTCATTTGGCTTTACATCAAGGAGGTAGATGTTTCCATGCCTTCGACCCATGAAAGGCGAGTCGAATCTTTGCTAATTCAGAACAAATGCCTTCTTGAAAGAAGATCTTGTAACCAGTATCACACAATTGGCTAATCTTTGAGTAGATTGTAGTTGAGTCCTTCCACTAGAGAGACATTGCTTATTGTGAGATTTCCAATTTTCGCAATTCGAATCCCACAATACTTCCTTTGCTATTTCCTCCGAATGAAACTTTTCCACCATTCACTTTAATAAGCTTTATGAAACACTCGAGTCTCTGTCATGTGTCTTGAACATCCGCTGTCAAGATACCACTTTACCTTCTTTTTGAGAGACCGCATTCAAAAAAAGAGTCTCAAGCTTTCTTTGGTACCCAAATTTTCTTGGGTCCTTTCGTGTTAGTAGGATAAGCATTATTAGGCCATACTCTCTTCACGGGCTTCCAAACCATAGGACACTCTTTTTCAAAATGATCTGACTGTTACACTTAGAACACCTTAAAGCATTTCGACCTACGGGCTTTACAAAGACTTTTTGAAATGATTTTTATAAGCCTCTCTCGATGGTCTTTTCTTAATTCTTTCTTTTACTTTTGGAAAATCAATCAAAGGGATTGTTTCTTCTGTCATACCTAGACCCGACTTATTAAAGTAAGGTCTTTGGATTGAAAGAACTTTTTCAAGTTTTCGGACCCTATTGAAAATTTCTTTGAAATATTTGATAAATCAGTTTTTAAGAAAGCATTTTCTTTTGAAAGATTGTCTTCACTCTCTTTAAGAGTAGAAACATTCAAGTCTAAATTTTTACCTTTTCTTCTAAAATGATTTCCTTTTGTTTTAAAAATGAGTTTTCCTTTTTAAGTTCGGAAATCCTTTTAAGAGAAGTCTTAAGACTAAAACATAACTCATTAATATATTTAGAGACTTTGACAGGATTTTATAATTACTTACCTCAAATTCACTGTCGAGTCGATCCAGTACGAGTCGATTGCGCCATTAGACACGGGTTGGCATATTCCTCATCACTCTCTTCACACTCTGTATCGCTCCAGGTTTCGGCTTTAAGAGCTTTTCGAAATTTCTCAGCTTTTCCTCTTTTCTTTTTCGAAGAGGACGGTTGGGTCGATGTGTCCCTTCTTTTTACATTCGAAGCAAACTACTTCTTTGTTTGGTTCCTCATCATCAACAGACTTGGTCTGCTGTCTCTGAGAATTTTGTTTCCTTGGGATAAACCTTCTGCCTTTTCTATTCAGTTTTCTGAATCTTCTTATCATGAGGGCGAGCTCCTCATCATTCATATCATCTTCAGAATCTGCATCATCAGAATCATCATTTGATTTTAGTGCAATAGATTTCTTACCTCTTGGATCTTCGTCTTCATTAATTCGTTCCACTTCGTAAGGGCGAAGAGTTCCAATCGGTTCGTCTACGAGATAATGGCATGATTCTTTGCGTCTCTCTTATTGAAGTCTTTATATGATTCCAATCCTTGGAGAGTCACGTAGAAGCTTGTTCACCTTCATGGGATCAGAAATTTTTGTCCTTGGTTCTCAAGACCATTGACAATATACGTAAAAACGACTAAACATGTCGAGTTATAGATTCTCTGGTTTCATTTTGAAGGATTCATATTGACCAAGAAGAATGTTAATTCTGGTCTCCTTCACTCGTCTGTTCCTTCATAAGTGATATGTAACTTTGTCCCAGACTTCTTTTGCTGTGACACAAGAAGATATTCTGTTATATTCAGTTGGTGACAAAGCACAATATAAAGAATAAATTGCTTTAGCATCAAGTGCTTGTCTCTTGTTTATTTCTTCTTGAGACATTCCGCTGGTTTCAACGGTTTCTTTTCCTCTTTCGGTGTTTGATGCAGCAGCAATAGTGATTCCTTTTTCCACTACGTCCCATTCCGAGGATCCTTTGATCGTAGGAAAGCTTTCATCTTGTTCTTCCAGATGTTGTAATCCTTTCCATCGAAGTAGGGAGGTGCTGGTATTGCTTTGCCCCTCCATCGGCCCGGTGCTAGCATACTAGCCATGGATCTTTTACTCGAAGTAAAACACTTCAAACAAAGTAAGAACACGGGCTACGATACCAATTGAGATAGCTAGTACGAGTACCTAGAGGGGGTGAATAGGTATACAAAAAAATTTCTCGATGTTTGCACGATATTTAAACAATTAGAGACTTTGCAACAGTTGAAAATTCAATCGCAAGCTGAGTAAGGAAAGAGAGAATTGAACACTCGGTTTATAGTGGTTCGGCTTGATTCAAGCCTACGTCCACTCTTACGCCTTGACAGCCGATTGGCTGGATTCCACTATGATCAAAGAGATGTTACGGTGTTGATCTTCCTTGATTTCTAGGTGTAGATGATCTACCACACTTGCTCAAGCGTCACCAAGTATAAACACTCTCGGTATACAATTTCGCTCAGTCTCAACTAACAATCAAAGGATCTTGAGACTACGGAATTTTTCTATCGATCACACACTTAAAACAACTAGAACGTCTTCCTTTTATACTCCTTCATGCCATCATAGCCGTTGGCACTTACCAAAGGAATTCCTCCAATCTACCCGTTGGACGGAATCAATCAAGAAGATCATCCGAGCTATATAAGGAATCGATGATAGCCCATCAATCTGTTCGCCCATACAATCAGGATCTCGGTTTCCAAGAATAGAATAATCCAAGATTATTTCGTCGACCATCGGATCTTCAATCGTTCTTAGATAAGATATAAAGAATCCGAAATGATTATCCAACCAAAGAATCTATCCCAGAGGATAGGATCAAATCCTCAATCATAAACCTCGACTTTGGATTTCCTTCAACACTTTGGATTAGAAAGAGGCGTCGGTGAGAATAACTTTGAGTCTTGAGTCTTGAGTCTTGAGTCTTGAGTCTTGAGATAACGAGTCTTGAGACTATAAAATCTTGAGACTTTAACTATCGATATCCAGACTTAGACTGATAGAAATGTTTTGTCGGCTTCAAAATATTCTGGAAAGATTTCTCCAACAGGCAAAGGTATTCTAGTCTCCAAACATATGCCATAGAGCTTCACCATATTTTTGTAGTTTGTTTGCATCACAGCTAGAAGTTCATCTTGGAATTCTTTCTTCATTAAAGGCTTGTGCACAACTTTAGGCTTCTTGATTGCGACCTCGATATCCATTGCTATTCTTCCTCTATTGACGGAACCGGAACCACCCTTGCCCTTTGCTACTCTCCCTTTATAGACGGAACCGAAACTACCCTCGCCCGACTTGTTGCTTTCATCATAGTTGTTGGTTGCTTTTACCAGCTCTGCCTCCGTAAAGATTTGAACTCCTTGACTTTTGAAGAACTTTCCTCCATTTCGTTTGAAGTTTATCTTTCTAATTCTCCACTTCCACGTGACTCGAGGTGAAGCACTAGCATATATGCGGGACGGGTACAAGAATCACTGCCAAAGAATAATTTCAAACGCACAACCCATTTAATATTTTTTAATATATATTTATATATTTAAAACATATAAACATATTGCAAAATCATTTGTTTATGATTTAGCCTAGGACTGAATAGCTTTAGCATAGGACTGAATAGGGACACTGGCAACCCGTGGCTCATTGCTTGTGTTATTGGGATTACACCAACTAATATAATAATCTTTAAAACATATAAACATATTGCAAAATCAAGAATGGACGATAGAATATGAACTGTTAGGTGAATGATGAGGAGATAGACTTACTTGCAAGAGCTATATCGCGACGATTATCACCGTCGCAGTCACATCTGTAGCTCCCAGGCAGATTCTCGCACTTTCCATGGCATGGGTATTTCTGTGGGTCCTCGCACTCATTAATGTCTACATTATGCAGAAGACAAATTGAACCTTTATCTTGGTTAATGGCAAAAACAGATTGAACAAGTTGGTGCATGGATTATTAGACGGACAATGCTATCCCATTCAAGTTTTGGTCATAGTATTGTGACAAATATTTACTCTCTTTTAAGATATCTCCTTTCCATATCCTTTGTCTCTCTCCCTATGGAATTCGAGCTCAACAATGGCGTCATTCTTTGCCATCGATGGAGATCATCGCTGCCTCGAACTCTATCTACGTGACCTCATTGAGGGCACAAGAGCTCAGAAAGGATCTGCATTGAAAACTTGCAGAAATCGAGCTTTTGCAGTGATGCATGAACCCCACGTTGCAAGAGCAAGGCGAGGGGTTGCTGTTTTAATATTATTTACCTAGGAATGAGAAGATTGATCTTTAAAAGCATGAGTGAGGTGGGTGTGCGAGAGAGAGCAGATCGGAATCGAGAGGGGGAGTGAGAGAGCAAAGCGTCGTTGGGGAAGGAGAGAGCAGAGAGCGTCGCGTGAGACGGGAGAGAGACACGTTCAAAATTTCTGACAGTGGACCCCAAAGGATGACACGTGTCATTCATTTAATGGACTATTTTAAATCTGAGCTGGTATTCTAACATTTTCTCCCACTTCCCCACCACCACCAGCACACACGCGCCATTGCCACGTCGCTCTTTATGAAATGTTGCAGCAGTCTTGTCTTCTTCGTAGGAGACCTATAGATACGGTCTCCTCCGTTAATGGAAGAGACTAGCAAGCATATCTCATCTCCTTCATTCCGAGGAGACGTTCGGGGGGACTTGTCAATGCTGAGATGAGGTACAAAACGGACTAAGGGAGGGAGCGAGCGAGCGAGCGAGCGAGCGAGAGAGAGAGAGAGAGAGAGAGAGAGAGAGTCGTCATGGTCGTTGCTTGGAGTGGTGGAGGCACTTTGTTGTCATCTCCGAAGTAGAGTAGCTGTTGCCGTGGAGGACACAGAGTGTGTTTTGGTATGGTGGAGAGAGAGAGAGAGAGAGAGTCGGTGTGGTCCGACGAGCATGAAGGCCGACGCTAGGCTCAGCTAAGGTGGTGGGCGAATGATGTGGCGGCGGCAATGTCGTGAGGTGCAAGCCAGAGAGTGGAGGTAAAGGTTGAGAGAGAAGAGAGAGAGAGAGAGAGAGAGAGAGAGAGAGAGGGGTGGTAAAATTCAAACGGCGCCTCATTAAATGGGTAAATTAGGTGGGAACCATGCATAAATTAGTTGTCCACACAGTTCATTCAGAGGCGATAATGCATGAGTCATATACGTTAATTACCTTGACAGCCGCGGGAGCGATCATAGGGATTCCCCTCGTACCCAGCCTTGCAAAAGCAACGGTAACCCGGTCCATCCGCGAAGTCGTCACAGTAAGTGTTGTTGCCACAGGCATAGCTCGACCTGGCTTTTTTGCAAGTGACGTTCGATCCGATCATCCAGTCCAGAACAAGGTCCGCCTTCTTGCCCAAATCATTCAAGGTCGGGAGTTTCCTGCTGGAGAGGTTGAATGACATTTTGTCCCCCACGAAGGCCACTCCACAGGGGCTGAATGGGACCGACACGTGTCCATCGACGGAGGAGATTCTAATGTGGAGCTTGTTGAGCCCCTTCGGAATGGAAGCTTGACAGCAACCGAGACCAGAGCAAGTGGTCTCCTTCGCCAAGTCGACGGGCTCGCTGCAGTAGGAGATGCAGCCGCTCCGGAAAGACCCATTTCTGTCGGACATGAGCACGTAGGTGTCACAGCCGAGGACTGTGAGGTTGTTCCGGGTGGCTGACAATCTGTACGGTGGATATGAAGTTAGATCGATGTACAGATATTCGCTACTGTTTACTGACCGGCCAGTCTCGTTGTAGCAGTCGTGTAGTTCGGGGATGCTGATGACCATGGTCGAGTCGTCAAATGAGATCTTGCGTATCGGAGTATTCCCCAACCATAGTCGACCACCGCTCCCATCGGTGGTAGTGCAATTGAGCACAAACTCTTTGGACCTCGCACACTGGCGTTCGAGCCCGAAGGGATAAGGTATGGACACTCTCCCACACCTATGTGCACAGTGTCCGGCCACGACGGGAGCACCGCCTTGTCGCAACCACCAGGCCACAGCCACCAGTAGAAGCTGCTGCACTACCTTCATTTCCGGAAACTCTCTCTCTCTCTCTCTCTCTCTCTCTCTCTCTCGCTTTTGGAACCTTTGTGCCTCTGTCCTTGTTCACAGAGTGGGATTTAAGTATGAGCCATTCACCCCAGCCCATTATATACTTGCATGGACAAATAGGTGAAATTAAGTACAGTAACGGAGGGCGGAAGGGCCAATTGTGTCAATATAACAAATTGAAGGATCTGATTGCTATATGAAGAAATGCAAGACAGAATAATATATATTAGAAAAAAAAGACACACCAAGGTTTTTTTTTGTCAGCATTTCGAGTAAAAGCTTTTCACCATTTCGAGTAAAGCTTACTTTCTGGTTGCTCTGGACAACGCGAGCCACATTGGTCCCAAGTTCGAAACTTCCTAATTGCTTGTTGGCCTTGAAAGATCTTATTTTGTTTGTTGTGTATATTTGATTGTGCCATGACTTAGGATTATCCTAATTGTTCTTTCACTATATTGTGGTGAGCTAACGGTGATGGGCCCGCTCAAATTAGCAATTGCTTAAACAAAACATCATGTTATGTGTTCAGAGGAACTCTTATGATAATACTTTGTGGGAGTTAGTTACAAGTGCTTGTTGCAATTTCCTTCCACTGTGCCTATTAAATATACTACAACAGTAATTCTATTACGATGTACAATAATATATTTTATTTACACAAGTATCCTTGTTGTCAAGATACATAATTAAATGAAGGCATGCTTCGTGTTGGGTCTCATGCTTTCAGCAATAAATCGACTACAAAAATGTATGATGCCGCATTATTTGTGATGTAGTTTGCCATAAATAAATTGTTGACATGGTTTTTAATAATTTTAATTTTTCAGAAAAAATAGTAAGTTTAACATGATTAGAGAACATAAGTCAATTATTTAAATTCTGACACTCTCTCAATTTTCTCTGGCTTGTTATTCCCATTATTCTCATATTTTGTCAATTCTTCCACTCATTAATTTTCTAGTTGGAAAATAAGCACGTGTCTACTACTTGTAAAATTGCTTGTATAGAGTAAATTTTGTAGTTGTGGTGTTCTTATTGGATTTTTATTTTTATTTTTTAGAACACATTGAGAGAAACGACAAGTAAGACGTTGCCCTAAATAAGCATAATAAATATTGTTAATCAGTTCTTAAAAGCAAGAGTGAAGCATACTATTTGGAAAAGGATTTGATTGATAAATATTAACTACACCTGTTACAATAAAAATATTATCTATGTACATCTTTTGTTCGACTACTTAATAATTGTTATAAAAGTGCCCCATTCTTAAAATGTAAAAGTTTATATAATTGTATCGCATGCTAGTGCAATCTAAATCTCTAAATTATTAGTAAATATTATGCGTAGTAATTAACATCGCTTATAGGAAAAAAAACCCATCTCAAGCAATGAATAGAATAATGATTTTATTTTAATTTTGATTGAATCTTCTTAAATTAAATGGTAATTGACTTGCCATCAAAATCTCGAAAATCTCGAACATAGTTCAAAACGAGATATTGCTCTTTCTTTTTCTTTTTTTTTTTACTAAAAAAAATTTGGACTATACAACTTAAACAAATGTGATGAATATATGTAATTCGCCTGTTCACATATATATAGTAAGGCTTCATATATCTAGGGAGGTTGGAGAGATTATTCTTAATGTGAGACTTTGCAACGAAATATATCGAATTCAAATTAAATTTTTGATCATTCAATCAATAATTCGAGAATTTAAAAAAAAAAATGATTAGGCGAGGAAAATTATTAGAGTCCTCTTTCTTTTTAAAGCTTTTTTTTTTTTTTTTTTTTTGAAAGCCCTCATTGAGTCCTCTTTCCGGCAGTCGTTTTTATATTATGTTTTGCCCATCGCTATCGAGGCCAAAAGATAGTAATGTGTTTCACGACAAAAGTGAAACATAGGAAACGACCTTTTATATCAACCTTTGAGGAGATCTCTTCCTTTCCAGTAGGCCTGGCCCTGCGTCCAAACGTTAACAACACGCTCCGCATGTTGATGAGTTCGGTGGATCTCCGGCGTTGATTTACGTGGGGTCCACACGCGACTAAATCATCTAACTGCTGGAATTCATCGGGATTTTGTGCATCCGGTTCATGCACGCGTGGCCTGTGCTGCGCACTAAAACTTCCGGGCCCGACGCCTAGTGACCGCATGATCCTCGTGTGGAAGACTTGGTGACGACGGTGGACAAAGCCTTGTGAGTCGTCTTGGAATCTTTCTAAGAATACGATAAAATGCGAGAGAAAAAGTAAAGAAAAGAGATATTTCGGGATTCCCAAGAAAATAATTAAGATTATCACTACATAGAATTATGTTTTCTTAAATCTGGGAACCATTGTTTTTTTTTTTTTAAATTGTTACTTTTCACGTTACAAATAACAGATATAATGATGTTCTAGTATTTTAGAAAAACAATCCCCTTATATGTATATTAACATATCTCGTGTACTCCTCATCGAATTAAGATTATCTTTACATAGAATTATGTTTTCTTTAATCCAAGAACCATTGTTTTTTATAAATAAATAAAAAATGTTACTTTTCACATTACAAATAGCAGAGATAATGATTTTCTAGTATTTGAAAAAAAAAACAATCCCCTCACATGTATATTAACATATATCATGTACTCTTTAGATAGGCTCGACATGTACCTGTAACCATATTTAAGGTTATACAAAGATGTATTAAAATCATAAAAAACAACAATCTTGCAATAATCTTAAGAATTTTCTAATATGATTAAGTGAGATAGGCATCCAAAAGTACATTTGCAATCTCGGGTTAATTATGTTTTTAAGCAAAACTACTTATGAAATGTGTTTCTTTATTGGCAAAATCATTTCATGCACCTAAGACCATTGGATTAGATTCATCATAACCATTGATCATGTAGACTATACAAGTGAGTTCCACATGACCAATGGCTGCAATTGCATTGGGTCAATGGACAAGGCAAGGGATCCTTCATTTCTTGCAATGTTTTAGTTGGAAAATTGCCTCTATTTAAAGTTACGAGCCAATGAAACTAGGAGTCATGTCCTTTTGTATGCAACACTTCACTGTTTAGTGATTAATATGGTTAAGTATGCCTGTAAGATGGAATACTCTTCTTTTTCTAAAATTTTCTTGTTAATATCATAAATTAGTTGCATACGGATATAATGCAACAAGTCAATCACAAAATCCATGTCATATGAATTCTAGTTAACTTTTGTTTAAGTTTTGAAAAATTAATGCCACCTTGTAATGGAAAAGGATTTGATTTATACATAGTCATTACACACATAACAATAAAAATCAGTATTAAGATTATTAATATATGTACTTTTTCGTTACTTAACTAGTGTCATCATTCCTAATATTTGAAAATTTATATAATTATAGTGCATGATGGCTCAATCTAAATTTTCCAAACTATTAGTGGTACTATGTATAGTAATCAAGATCACCAATAGGAGGAGGTCCTACTTAGGCAGTGAATAGAATAACAATCGTATTTTAATTTTGATCAAAATCATCTTATTTTAAACGGGTAATTCATATGCTCTCACAACCCAAACAATCTTGACACTTAGGCCGAAACAAACTAATAACTTCTTTTTTTATGGTTCAAAGTATCCAAACTACTCAAATTAAAAGAATGTATTCATATGTTCACATGCATCTAGTAAAACTCTACCACAATGCGTCTGGCGAGATTGATTCTGAATGTGAGACGTTGGGATAGAATTCATTGCATACAAATTAAATGCTTGATAACTCAGCTAATAATTCAAGATTGCAAAACAAAAAAATTGGCTGAAAGTTATCATCATACTTGTATTTTATCATAGTCCTTTCGAGTCATTTTTCTATATTATACGCAAAGTCCATTGTGCCCCTCTCTCTTGACCAAACTAAAGTAACATGTGTTGCACACAAAAATTAAATATTGAAAAGTACCTTAGATTTTTCTTTTCTTTGGGGGACCTTTACCAATTTATATTGGCTTTGGACCCAGCTGACCTGGCCCTGAACTTAAAAAACAAAAAATAACGACAATCTCCGTACGAAAATGAGCCTAGTCGATCGTGGACGTTGATTTATGTGATTCTCACATAAGACTTACCTCATCTAAGAACTGAAATTCACTGAGATCTTGTGACCTAGTTCATGCAAGTGCGGCATGGATCCGCACTAAAATCACTGGGCCCAATGCCTGGTGGCCGCAAGGTGACAGCGACACACGAAAATCTCTCAGTACAGGGAAAATCACAAGTCGTCTCGAAGTCTTTCGAAGAACAAGACAAATGCCAAAGAAAGAGCTTCCAGTAAAAACGTGGTGGGGTTCGGCCTGATCCATGTGGAGGATGATCTTTCGATGACGACATGTCGCCACACGAGACGGTCGTCACTCGACCGTTCTCTATCGCCAAGGACGACCAGGAGAGGAGTACAGGGGCTCCACAGTGTGTGTTTGTCGGTCTTCTTAAACTTGACCGAGAAAATAATGATGAATTATAACAACATCCAAAAGAAGATAATGATGTTTTTTGCATTTCCACATTCCTATTTTTGTATTTTTATTTCAATAAGATCCTGTCACGTGACATTGCCATTTAATTTAAGGGTAAAAGTCACAAAAATACCCTAAATTATGCCTATAGTGACATATTTACTCCAATTTTTTTTTATTAATATTAAAAGTTTCGAACTTATATTTACATGACACATTTAACTCAAAATTTTGTGATGTGACACGTTTACCCAAACTTTTATTTTATGACATAAAAAACCTCAAAACTTTTCTCTTGTGACACCAAAAATCCCAAGTTTTTTTCTATGACATCAAATTTTAGAGATAAATGTGTCACATGAATATAAGTTTGAGGTTTTCAGTGTTATAAAACAAAAATTCACGTTTTTTGGTGTCGCACAAGTATAAGTTTGGGTTTTTTGGTGTCATAGGAAAAAAATTTAGGGTAAATATGTCACACGGATATAAGTTTGGAGTTTTTAATGTCACAAAATCTTTTTTGGAGTGAATATATAACGATTGATAAATTTAGGGTTTTTTTTTTTTTTGGCTTTTTTGCTTAATTTAATTAGATACTACTTTTTGAATTCATATAATATAGATGTATGCCTATACTAGAAGAAAGTATCAATCATTATCTCTCTTTGTTTTTAGTCGTAAATCATTATCTCTTTGGAGAATTTTTTTTTCATTCAAGGAACTACTAGTTTCTAAAAGAAGTCATTCTTTATATCTCGAATTACAGAGATAATGACATTCTAGTGTTTAAAAAAAAGTAGTTCTCCTATTTGTATATTAAGAAGTTTCACATACTCTCTATGTAGTTTAGTCATGTATCTATAACCATGTTTATGATCATCTGAAGATGTATTAAAAAACATAAACAACAACAACAACGTTGCAATAATCTCAAGAATTCTCTAATAGTGTATTGCAATATTTGATTAGCTAAGATTAGCATCCAAAAGTACATTTGCAATTGTAGTTCCAAACAAATATAAAAGCAGCTCACTTGGAATTGTGCATTGGATATGCTGATTTTGACTATCAATCAAAGGCAAATATAAAAAAGTAGCCAACTCGTTGGAAGAGTAAAAATTGGCAACGCATATGATAATAATAATTTCTATCATAAAACATGCTGGACTTACATGAAAATCGGCCATTAACTGACATGTTTTTTTCATGTGCCAACAATGAATATAGCTACTAGAGTCTCTAGTACATGCTTTATCATCGTCAGAACTTTTTTTACAATGTTCACTCAAGCTGGTGATGTTTTTATTTTTGACTGGGTCCTTTAAGTATATGTGTTTTTTTTTTTTTACTTGTATTTGGCCATCTATTTGAAAAATTGACGAAAGTGCTCATAACATGGCATTACTTTGCAGTTTATTGCGATTCTAGCATCACATGTGCTGTTAGATGTTGTCATCAAAAGCCTTAAACAATACGGAATAATAATTATTTTTGAAAAATTCAGAAAACAGGAGAGTCACCCAAGTGCGATGAGCACCTTGCATCTCTCATCAGGCTTCGGCATGGCCTAGTGTTTCAAGAAAACTCGTGGAACTTGCGAAATCTACAATGATAACTGTGTGGCATACTTTGCAATAGTACTCAAGAAAAACTAAAAAGAGTCGGACCCATTGATTTTTGTTTTCATCGTTTACCAGCCATACCTGATTCCAATCAAATAACATTAGAAAAATCAAAGTAGAATTTCCATCATTATTGCTCTTGATTTTAACTCTCTAAAGAAGAGCAACTTCCTTTGCTCCTCTAGCTTGAAACGAAGATATGTTTAATGCCATTCCTTGTCCGACCAGCAGATGCAATTGACAAAAGCAGCGCTGTATTCCAAATGGTGGGCCCAGGACATCCATTATCTCCCCTCTTTAGTAGGCAATCATGACGCTGGTCTTGACCTGGAAAGCAAAACAACGACTTACATGGCCGACTCACGTCTCTATGGTTCGAGCTTCAATAATTGCTCAATCCGACTGTAGAGGTTTTCTTTTATTAGGATCCTGATTCACGTTAGCATGTTGCGATCTATTATAAGAATTTCGAAATTAAGTTTAAAATGATTAGAATCATGAACATAGACCTTTTTCTTTTCAATCCTCTACCCATGAAATAAATAGAATTAAAAGACCAAGGTAGATCAATTGATAAAAACTAATGATTCAATTTGCTCAGTGTTAACGCACTAATCCTAAACCCAATAACCATAACCCCTTGCTTTTGTGGGAAATCTAAAGTAGCAATTATATGAACAAGAAACTTTATGCAAGCTGTCTCTATGTCTCTTAAATACAACGACTCTCGTATGCAATACCATGGAAAAAAATGTCTTGCTATGGTGTGCCTCTTGAAGGTGGGTAATAGCATCTTTTTACCGAAGTAGATTTTCTGAAATTCCAACAACGTGTTCTTTGAGGTAAGAACGAAAATTTTGCATGATGGACCTATGTTTTTTTAAATTGTGGTCTTAGGTTGCAAATTTAACCATTCTATTCAAAATGATCTCTCACAAACATATGTTATTTTCAAACTATGAGTCGTGTGGATTGTGAAACTCTAAACAAATACAAGAAATTGATTCATCTATAGTGGTTGATATTCTTGAGATCTAACACTTTTTGTAGGGACAATTTTTTTTTTTAAATGAATGCTCAAAATTATGCTTCTCATGCTTTTGATGAGTATGATAAAGTGTCTGGACTATTCGACTTAAATAAATATCATGAACATGCAATTCACCTAGTCAAATATATTTAGTAAAGTTTCTCCACAATTTGATCGGCAAGACTTATTTTGAATGGGAGATTTTATGATGAAATTTACTGCATATAAATTAAATTTTTAATCATTCGGCCAATAATTCAAGATTGCAAAGCAAAATGATTTGACGGAAGTCATCACCAAATGGTTTTGATCATAGAGGCCTTTCGAATCGTCTTTTCTTATATCAAATGTGAAGGGTGTTCTTATTTTTTTTTTTCTTGGATCCAGGGGTGGGCCAACTATGTCCGCAGCCAGCATAAAAGGGTTAATGTCTCCCCATAAATTAATCCTAGGTACTTTTCTACACTTAATTTTTTTGTGTGATAGGTGTTACTTTACTTTAGTCAAAAGAGGGGGCGTGAATAGAACAATGATTTTATTTTAATTTTGATCGAATCTTCGTAAATTAAATGGCAATTGACTTGCCTTCAAAACCTTGAAAATCTCAAACGTAGTCCAAAACAAATCGTTACTTTTTTTTTTATTACAAATAATATGGACTAAACGACTTAAACAAATGTCACGTATACGTGCAATTCGCTTAATTACATATATTTAGTAAAGCTCCACATATCCAGGGAGGTTAGTGAGGTTATTTTGAATGTGAGACTTTGCAATGAAATACATCGCACTCAAATGAAATATTTAATCATTCAATCAATGATTCGAGAATTTAAAACAAAATGATTAGGTGAGGAAATTTATAAACAAACTATTTTCATCATTGAGTCCTCTTTCTATTTGAAATCTTTTTTTTTTTTTTTTTTTTTGGGAAAGCGCTCATTGGTTCTCTTTTGGGCAGTCATTTTTATATTATCCATTGCGCATCTCTATCGAGGCCAAAAGTACTTTAATGTGTTTCAGGACAAAAGTGAAACGTAGGAAACGACCTTTTTAATCAACCTTTGAGGAGATCCTCCCCTTTCCAGTTGGCCTGCTCCGCATCTTGATGAGTCCGGTGGATCTGCAGCGTTGATTTCCGTGGGCTCCACATGTGACTAATTCATCTAACTGCTGAATTCATTGGGATTTTGTGCATCCGGTTCATGCATGCGTGGCCTGTGCTGCACGCTAAAACCTCCGGGCCCAACGCCTAGTGACCGCATGATCCTCGTGTGGGGAAGACTTGGTGACGACGGTGGACGAACAATCATGAGTTGTCTTGGAATCTTTCTGAGAAAACGATAAAATGCAAGAGAAAAAGTAAAGAAAAGAGATATTTCGAGATTCCCTTAAGATTATCTCTACATAAAATTATCTTTTCTTTAATCCGGGAATCATTCACTGACCAAAAAAAAATAAATCCGGGAATCATTCTTTTTAAAAAAAAAAATACTTTTCACATTACAAATAACAGAGATAGTGATGTAAAAAGGTAATCCTTTTAATTTTTATTAATATATATCCGTGTTCTTCGAATAGACTCGACATGTACCTGTAACCATATTTAGGGTTATATAAAAATGTATTAAAATCATCGAAAACAACAACCTTGCAATAATCTCAAGAATTTTCTAAGGATATGCGCTAGTAATTGATTAAATGAGATAGGCATCCAAAAGTATATTCGTAATCTTGGGATAACTATGTTTTTAAGTAAAACTACTTGTAAAATTTGTTTCTTTATTGGCGAATTTTTTTTCATGTACCTAAGACCATTGGATTAGATTTATCATAGCCATTGACAATGCAGACCACACAAGTGAGTTCCGCATGACCAATGGCTGCAATTGCATTGGGTTGATGGACAAGGCAAGAGATCCTTTATTCGCCGCAATGTTTTAGTTGGAAAATCGCCTCTATTTAAAGTTATGAGCCAATGAACTTAGGAGTCATGTCCTTTTGTATGCAATGCTTCAGTGTTTAGCAATTAATATGGTTAAGTATGCTTGTAATATGGAATACTCTTCTTTTTCTAAAATTTTCTGGTTAATATCACAAATCAATAGCATACAGATATAATGTAACAAGTCAATCAAAAAATCCATGTCATATGAATTCTAGTCAATCTCGTGTTTGAGTTTTGAAAAATTAATGCCACCTTGTAATGGAAAAGGATTTGATTTATACATAGTCATTACACACAAGTATTAAAATTATTAATGTATATACTTTTTCGTCACTTAACTAGTGTCATCATTCTTAATATTTGACAATTTATATAATTTGTAGCGCATGATGGTCCAATCTAAATTTTATAAACTAATAGTGGTACTATGTATAATAATTAAGATCACCAATAGGAGAAGGTCCCACTTAGGTAGTGAATAGAATGGCGATCGTATTTTAATTTTGACTAAGATCATCTTGTTTTAAAAGGGTAATTCATTTGCTATCACAACCCAAAAAATCTTGACACCTAGTCCAAACTAAGTTAATAACTTTTTTTTTTAAAAGGTTCAAAGTATCCGAACTGTTCAACTTAAAAGAATGCCACAAACACACACAATTCGCCTGTTTATATGCATCTAATAAAACTCTGCCATAATGTGGTTGATGAGACTGATTTTAAATGTGAGACGTTGTGTTAGAATTCATTGCATACAAATTAAATGCTTGATCACTTGGCCAATAATTCAGGATTGCAAAACAAAAAACTTCGCTGAAAGTTATTATCATAGAGTCTTTTGGAGTCATTTTAAAAAAAAATATTATATGTAAAGTCCATTGCGCCTCTCTATCTTGACCAAACTAACATAACATGTGTTACACACAAAAATTAAATATAGAAAAGTACCTTGGATTTTTACCTCTTTATATCGGCTTTGGACCCAGCTGAGCTGGCCTTGCACTCAAGGAAAAAAAAATACAATATCCGTACGTAAATGAGCCTAATCGATCACGGACGTTGATTTATGTGATTCTCCTATCAGACTCCCCTCATCTAAGAACTGAAATTCGTTGAGATCTTATGACCTAGTTCATGCAAGGGCGGCTAGGATCCGCACTAAAATCATTGGGCCCAACGCCTGGCGGCCGCAAGGTGACGGCGACACGAGAATCTCTCTTGGTACAAGAAGAATCACGAGTCGTCTCGAAGTCTTTTGAAGAACAACACAAAAGCCTAAAAAAGAAGGGCATCCAGAAAAGACATGGTGGGGTTCAGCCTGATCCATGCGGAGGATGACCTTTCTCGATGACGATATGTCTGCTGCGTGAGATGGTCGTCACTCGACCATTCTCCGTCGCCATGGACGACCAGGAGAGGAATACAGGGGCTCCACAGAGTGCGTTTCTCGGTCTTATTAAACTTGACCGAGAAAATAATAATGAATTATAACAACAGCGACATCCAAAAGAAGATAATGATGTTTTTCGCATTTCCGCAGATTTGTATTCCTATTTTTGTATTTTTATTTCAGTGAGGTTTTATCATGTGACATCATCATTTAATTTAAAAGTAAAAGCCACCAAAAATCTAAAATTATGCATATTGCCTTATATTTACTTACCCAAAACTTTTTTGGGTGACACCAGAAATTTCAAACTTATGCCTATATGACACATTTATCCCAAACTTTTGATTTGTGATATCAAAAATCCCAAACTTTTTTTTTATGACACCAAAAACTCCAAACTCTTTTTTATGACATCAATTTTTTGGGCACATGTGTCACATAAATATAAGTTTAGGGTTTTTATTGTTACAAAAAGGTTTCAAGTTTTTGATGTCACACAACTATAAGTTTGGGTTTTTTAGTATCGTGAAAAAGAGTTTGGAGTAAATGTATTACATGATTACAAGTTTGGGGTTTTTGATGTCATAAGAAAAAGTTTGGAGCAAACGTGCTACAATTAGTAAACTTTGATATTTTTTGTAACTTTTTCCCTTGATTTAATTATCTACTACTTTTCTATGTTTTAAGTCATTTGAATCTTGAAGAATTGAAAATGTTGAAGTCATATAGTATAGATGTATGTCTATGTTAGAAGAAAGTATCAACCATTATCTCAGTAGAGAATCACCTTTTTTATGCAGGGAACTATTAATTTCTCAAGGAAGTCATTCTTTATATCTAGAATTACAGAGATAATGACATTCTAGTGTTTAAAAAAGCAATCCTTCATAAAAATTGGCCATTAACGAACATGTTTTTTCAAAGGCAAATATAAAAAGTAGCCGACTTTCTATAAGAGTAATAATTGGCAAAGCATATGATAATAATAATTTTCATCACAAAACATACTCAACTTACATAAGAATCGGCCATTAACTGACATGTGTCAACAGATGAATATAGCTGCCAGAGTTTCTAGTATCTGTTTTGTCCTCATCAGAACTTTTTTTACAATGTTCAATCAAGCTCGTAATGTTTTTATTTTTGACTGGGTCCTTTAAGTATATGTGTTTTTTTCTACTTGTATTTGGCCATCTGTTTGAAAAATTGACAAAAGTGCTCATCACATGGCATTAATTTGCAGTTTATTGCCATTCTAGCATCACATTTGGTGTTAGATGTTGTCGTCAAAAACCTTAAACAATACGGAATAATAAATATTTTTGAAAAATTCAGAAAATGGGAGAGTTACCCAAGTACGATGAGGGTCTTGCATCTCTCATCGGACTTCGGCGAGGCCTAGTGTTTCAAGAAAACTTGTGGAACTTGCGGAATCTACAACAGTAGCTGTATGGCATACTTTGCAGTAGTGGTCAAGAAAAACTAAGAAAAGTTGGACCCATTGATTTTGGCTTTCATGGTTTACTAGCCACACCTGATTCCAACCAAATTACGTTAGAAAAATCAAAGTAAGATTTCTATCATTATTCCTCTTGATTTTAACTCTCTAAAGAAGAGCAACTTCCTTTGTTCCTTTAGCTTGAAACAAAGATATCTTCAGTGCCACTCCTTGTCCAACCGGCAGATGCAATTGACAAAAGCAGCGTTGTATTCCAAATGGTGGGACTAAGACATCCATTATCTCCTCTCTTTACTCTGGAATCCTTGACAAGATCGTCTGTGCAATCTTGATGTTGGTATTTGTTGGAGAAATCTTAGTGAAAGTGTTTTGAAGTTGACAAAACGTTTCCATCAGTCTAGTCTGAAGGTCCGCAGACTCGTTAGTTAAAGTCTCGAAGACTTCCGGACAGCCGACTCAAGACTCAAAGTCTATCCTCATTTGGAGTCTCTAATCCGTTGAAGAAAGGTTATCCGAACTGGATGTTTTGTTCAGATTTAACCTTATCATCCGGAGAAGATCTCGTGGTGGAGAAGACGTATCGAATCCTTTGATTGATCAAGTTTGATTCAATGACTGAAGATTTGATGATTGTCTAAATATTATTGGAAGGTTCTACTTATGGAAACCAAGATCCTGATTGTATGGGCGAACAGGATTGATGGGCTATCAACACGTTCCTTTAATAGCTCGAACAATCTTCCTAATTGATTCCGTCCAACGGGTAGATTGGAGGAATTCCTTTGGTAAGTGCAAACGGGTATGATGGCATAAAGGAGTATATAAGGAAGACGTTCTTAGTTGTTCGAGGTGTCCGTGATAGAAGAATTCCAAAGTCTGAAGCTCCTATTTGTTTAGATAAATCCTTTGAGCGAATACTTGTATACAAAAGAGAGTCTATATTTGTGAGAGACCTTGAGAAGGTGTGGTAGAACATCTACACTGTGGCATCAAGGCAAGGCTGTGCTGTAACTTCTCTTTTGATCATAGTGAAATCCAGTCGGTGGGGTCGGTGCGGAAGAGTGGATGTAGGCTTGGAATAAGCCGAACCACTATAAATCCTGTGTTCAATTTTCTCTTCCTCACTCTCTCTACCTCAATCGTATTTCGTTTTGTTAATTGAGAGAGAATTTACTTTCTATCATATGTTAAGAATTGCTTTCGTATATCGTTAAATTGTTTAGGCACCTATTCACCCCCCTCTAGGTACTCATACTAGCAATATCAATTGGTATCAGAGCCTGTGTACTTACTTTATTTGAAGTGTTTTACTTCATAGTAAAAGATCTATGGCTAGTATGCTAGCACCAGGGCTGATGGAAGGGCGAAACAATACCAGACCATCCTACTTTGATGGAAATGATTACAACATCCGGAAGAACAAGATGAAAGCTTTCCCTACGATCAAAGGATCCTCTGGAATGGGACGTTGTAGAAAAGGAATTACTCCTACCACTACATCGTCTACGAAAGAGGAAAAGAAACTGAAGAAACGGCGGAATGTCTCGGGAAGAAATAATCAAGAGACAAACACTCGATGCAAAAGCAATTTACTCCTTATATTGTGCTTTATCACCAACTGAATATAATAGAATATCTTCTTGTGGTACAGCAAAAGAAGTTTGGGACAGATTGCATATCACCTATGAAGGAACAGATCAAGTGAAGGAAACAAGAATTAACATTCTTCTCGGTCAATACGAAGCTTTGAGAATGAAACGGGAGAATCAATATCGACATGTTTAGTCGTTTCAGATATTGTGAATGGTCTTGAAAATCAAGGTCAACCAACTTCGATCCCATGAAGGTGAACAAGCTACCTGCGTGGACTCTCCAGGATTGGAATCACATAAAGACTTCGATAAGAGAGATGCGAGAATTATGCCACTATATGTTGACGAGCTGATTGGAACTCTTGGTCCTATGAAGTGGAAAGGATCAATGAAGATGAAGATCCAAAAGGTAAGAAATCCATTGCATTAAAATCAAATGATGATTACGATGATACAGATTCTCGAAGATGATATGGACGATGAGGAGCTTGCTCTCATGATAAGAAGATTCAGAAAACTAAATAGAAAAGGAAGAAGGTTCAACTCAAAGAAACAAAGCTTTCAAAGACAGCGAGACCAAGTCCGTTGATGATGGGAACCAAATAAAGATGTAGTTTGCTTTGAATGCAAGAAAAAGGGACACATCAGACCCAACTGTCCTCTTCTAAAGAAGAAGAGAGGAAAAGCTGAAAAATTTCGAAAAGCTCTCAAAGCTGAAATCTAGAGTGATACTGAGTGTGAAGAAAGTGATAATAAATATGCCAATCTATGTCTGATGGCACAATCAGACTCAGACTCGAGATCGAGACTCGACAAAGTGAATTTGAGGCAAGTAATTTTAAAATTCCTGTCAAAGTTTCTAAATATATTGATGAACTATGCTTTAGTCTTAAGACTTCTCTCAAAAGAATTTCCAAACTAAAAAAAAGAAAACTCAGCTCTAAAACAAAAGGAAAATGTTTTAGCAGAAAATGTTAAAAGTCTAGACTTGTATGTTTCCAATCTTAAAGAAAATGAAGAAAATCTTTTAAAAGAAAATGCTTTTTTAAAAACAGACTTATCAAATATATCAAAGAAATTTTCTATAGGGTCTGAAAAACTTGAGAAAATTCTTTCAGCACAAAAACCTTACTTCAATAAGTCCGGGTCTAGGTATGACAAAAGAAACAATTCCCTTGATTGATTTTCCTAAAGTAAAAGAAAGAATTAAGAAAAGGCTTTGAGTGAGGTTTACAAAAATCACTTCAAGAAAGTTTTTGTAAAACCCGTAGCAAGAAATGCTCTCGGATGTTCTAAGTGCAACAGTCCGGATCACTTTGAAAAAGAGTGTCCTATGGTATGGAAACCCGTTAAGAAAGTATGGGCTAATACTTGTTTTATCTTACTAATACCAAAGGACCCAAGAAAATTTGGGTACCAAAGAAAGCTTGAGACTTTATTTTAAATGCAGGTCTTCGTCAAGAATCAAGTAAAGTGGTATCTTGATAGCGGATGCTCAAGACACATGATAGGAGACTCAAATTGCTTTATAAAGCTTGCTCAAGTAAATGGTGGAAAAGTTTCATTTGGAGGAAATAGCAAAGGAAGTATTGTGGGATTTGGAACCGTGAAAATTGGAACTCTCACAATAAGTAATGTTTCCTAGTGGAAGGACTCAATTACAATCTTCTCAAAGCATTAGTCAATTGTGTGATACTCGGTTTCAAGATCTTCTTTCAAGAAGGAACATGTTCTAGAATCAAGTAAAGACTCTACTCGAGTCTTTCATGGGTCGAAGACATGGAAATATCTATCTTCCCGGATGTGAAACCAAATGAATCACAATGCCTTATCTCAATTCAAGACGAAGCAAGCTTATGGCACAAAAAGCTTGGTCATGTCAACATGAAGCAATTAGCCAAAATCTCATCAAAGCAGCTTGTTCGAGGTCTACCCAAATTGCCATACCAAAAGACTGATTCATGCACTCCATGTATTCTGGGAAAGCAGGTAAGAAATTCATTTAAGCCAATAAATCATGTCTCCACCAATCATGTATTACAGTTGCTGCATATGGATCTCTTTGGACCAACCAGAACTCAGAGTATTGGGGGTAAGAAGTATTGCCTAGTAATTGTTGATGATTACTCCCGTTTTACTTGGGTATATTTCCTTGCAAGTAAGTCCGAAACCTTTTCGTATTTTGAAAAATTTGCTAAAAAGGTTCAAAATGAAAAAGGATGTGTTATCTCTAGTATAAGAACAGATCATGGAGGTGAATTTGAAAATCAAGATTTTACAAAATTCTATGATGAATCTGGCTTTAAGCATGTGTTCTCCTCTCCATATACTCCTCAGCAAAATGGAGTTGTGGAAAGAAAGAACGGATCTCTTCAAGAAATGGCTAGAACTCTTTTAATTGAAAGTAAAATTTCTTCTCAATTTTGGGCTGAAGCTGTTTCAACAGCTTGCTATATCATCAATAGAGTCTTCTTAAGATCTATTCTTGAAAACCCCTTATGAGTTATTCAAAGAAAAGAAGCCTATTGTTTCATACTTTCATGTATTTGGTTGCAAATGTTTTATACTGAAAATGCAAAAGATCGAGTTGGTAAGTTTGAAGAAAGATCGATGAAGGTATCTTCCTTGGATATTCTACATCAAGCAAAGCCTTCAGAGTCTATAACAAGAAGAGCCAATCGTGGAGGAGTCAATGAATGTCAAATTTCAAGACTCAACACAAGATGAATCAAGTCGACTCATCAAGAAGAGTCTGAACCGCTCCAGACCTTCCAAAGCTTACAACTCAAGAAGCATCTCGACTGAAAACCATAATAAGGATGTTCGTGAAGATTCAATCAAAAGAGAGATCATCAACCGCAGACAAATCAACAAGTAACCGGAAGCATAAGTCCAGTCATCCCAAAGATCTTATAATTGGCGAAATTAATGAAGGAATTCGCACTGATCCAAAAGGCGAGAAGAGTCTAGTCTTGTGGCACTCGTTTCTGAAATTGAACCAAAGAGCATAGAAGAAGCTTTATCCGATGAAAGCTGGATTGAAGCTATGCAAGAAGAGCTCGGACAGATTCAAAGCATAAATGATGTCCTGGGAATTGACATCCCAACCAAAAGGTAAAACCATGTTATTGGAGCTAAATGGGTGTTCGAAACAAGATGAACGAGAAAGGAAAAGTCAAAACGAAATAAAGCAAGACTCGTGGCCAAGGGATATACGCAAGAAGAAGGAATAGACTATGATGAGACTTACGCTCCGGTGGCAAGGTTAGAAGCTATTCGACTATTACTTGCGTTTGCGTGTTATAAGAATTTCAGGTTATTCCAAATGGACGTCAAAAGCGCCTTCCTAAATGGATTTATCCATGAGGAAGTTTATGTGGAACAACCACCAGAGTTTGAAGACCCAAAGAAGCCAGACTCAGTCTTCAGACTGAAAAAGGCTTTGTATGGTTTAAAGCAAGCACCTCGGGCTTGGTACGACAGATTAAGTAAGTTCCTAATACAAAATGGTTTTGTCAAAGGTAAAGTAGATACGACTTTATTTATCAAGAAGGAAAACAAAAGTTTCTTACTTGTTCAAATATATGTGGATGATATTATTTTTGGATCCTCTAATGAAAGTCTCAGGCAAGAAATTTTCAAAGTCTATGGGATGAGTTTGAAATGAGTATGATGGGAGAATTAACATTCTTTCTTGGTCTTCAAGTAAAACAATTGAAGGAAGGAACTTTTATTTATCAAGAAAAATATGTTAATGATCTTGTCAAAAGGTTTGACTGGAAAAGTGCAAAAAGACCGACATACCAATGTCAAGTTCTTTAAAGATAGACAAAGATGAAGAAGGGAAGAAAGTTGATCAAAAGTCGTACAGAGCATTATGGATCACTTCTTTATCTTACCGCCTCTAGACCCGATATTTTGTTGAGTGTTTGCATCTCGTGCTAGGTTTCAATTAGATCCTAGAGAATCTCATCTCAGTGTTGCGAAACACATCATTAAATACGTCGCTTCATCATCAAGCATCGGTCTTTGGTATCCTAAGAAGGAGACTTTAATCTTCTCCGGGGGATATTCAGACGCAGATCCGGGCCGGTTGCGAGAGTTGATAGAAAGAGCACTTCAGGAACTTGCCGTTGCTTGGAAGCGAAACAGTGTCTTGGTTTTCAAGGAAACAAAGCACCGTGTCTCTTTCAACAATGAAGCGAGTATGTAGCTCTTGGAAGCTGCTGTTCGCAAATTCTATGGATAAAACAACAGCTAAGAGATTTTGAAATTGAAGACTCATGCACGGAGATTAATTGCGACAACACCGCGCTATCAACCTCACCAAAATCCAATTCTCCACTCAAGAGCAAATCATATAGAGATTCGACATCACTTTATTAGAGATCATGTTCAAAATAGAGATGTTTCAATTCAATTTGTTGACTCAAAGAATCAACCATTTGATATACTCACAAAGCCTTTGGAGAAAAATCAATTTGAGTCTATACGGACCAAACTCAACATTTTGAGGTATAAGGATATCAAAGTCTAAAGACTTCTCGACTCAAAGCTTACAAGACTTTATCTCTGATCTTGGCTCGACCTTCGCACCGTAAGTCTTTTCTCTCCAATCTTATCTTGAAAAGGTACGATCATCGACCGTGTTTAAATTGTTGCTATATTTAATTAACGTAAATATTGCATCGATTCATTTTCAAAAGGGAAGTTATTTTTGAAATAGCTATTTTTGCGGATAAAGACATTATTTTGAAAATGCATATTTTTATTTCCTTTATGACGGTTCGTTTACTCTTCTTTTTAACCGATTGTGCATTGTCGATTTCTCTTCACTTTTCTATTCACTTTTCTCTCAAAAACCATAGAAAGCATCGATCCTCCATTCCCGTTTGTCTTCTTCGCTCAATCTTCAAAAAGTTGTCATCTTTTTCGGGAAAGTCAAGCAAGGAATCTTCCAAACACTGAGAAAGATGTCATCTTCACGAAAGTCCTCAAGAATCGCAAAGGGGGACCACGAGAGAATGAGTGAGGGGCCTACGCACTTCGATCTTACCGAAGATGAAGTAACTCCATATCAAAGAACCGAGCCCACAACATTCTCGGCGGTGTCATTCTCCTCCATCTAGTCCTCAAGGCGTTGTTCATCAGCATCAGAAGAAATCATCGAGGATGCGGACCGTAAGAGTTCAAAAGCCCGCTTTTATTTACAAGCTATATCGTGCCTTAAAAGGAATTCGTACTCCTTTGAACTATGTTGATGAATTTCTTAAAGACAAAGGATATAAGAACGAATAAGAACGAATATATCTTTCTGCGAAAAATGGAAAGTTTGGGAATCGCTCGTAAAGGGTGGGTGAGGAAACCCTTACGAATATCCCAAGTGATCCTCGTGATGGGGCCGAATCCTCGTAGATGGGAATGACGATGACAATCCATTCAGTCTATTTCAACCGAAAATGGGTATTGCGGCTGAAATTCAAGGAAAAATGGGAGATTTGTTCGATCAAAGGAATAAAAGGATCGTACTCGAAATTGCCTGAAGCGTGGGGTAATAAACCCTAGGAGTGTGGACTTTGATTTTCTGGATGCTGTGAAAGTGAACTTGAGGGAAAAGTTCGGTTATCTTCAACTTGAAAAGTTCCGCTCTCGACTCAACCGAGGCTTATGCCGAATTGACTGCATATTTCTATTCAAATCTTAGCTTTTAGATGCGAATAGATTTTCCTTCATCGTTAAAGAACAAGACTATGTTGTGGATATGAATATGCTTTGGCGAGATGTGTTAGAAGTTGAGAGAGGCAGATATCAACCAATCAAAGTTTCCATTGCTCGGGCCACACTTGAACTGGTGAAGGACAGGAGAACAAATGAAAAGATCACCTACTCAAGGATGAATGCATTCAACATCTTGCTTCACAAGATTGTGATTAATTGCCTTCGCCGAAATCAACTTCCAAAACCGATGTTTCAAGCTCGAGGCAAAGTTGATGTATGCCATCCTCTCGTGGAAAGAAGTTTTCTCTCCCTCATACTTTGTTATGTTTCACATGTATAGAGCAGTGATGAAGAACAGAGAGGTCAACTCCCTTACCCAAGCCTTGTTACAAAGTTATTCGGACATCCGAATATTCAGCCTCCGCAAATCTTTTGTGTTCGATCATGCGATCATATGGTGGTAGGACTGAAAATGGTGACCAAAATGCGTCTCGAAGGAACCGAGCAAGGAATTGAGAAATTCAAGGAGAAGACTCCTGCCAAGTCTCATAAACTCTCTTCTGCTGCTAAGAGAAAAGGGAAGGAGCCCATGGCTACTCCATCAAAGAGAAGAAGAGCTCTCCTCGTTGAGGATGAAGATGATGACGAAGATATCACCATCTCTGCAATGGCTTTGAAGAATTTAAGTCGTCCTGTTCCACAGAAAGAATCGGAACAAAAGACGAAGGAAGCAGAGGAGAAGGAAGAAGAAGAAAGAGAAGCAGAGGAAGAAAGACCTGAAGAAGAAAGAAGAGAAGAAGGAGAACCTGAGGAAATCTCTTCTCCACCTGTAGGCATGGAAACAGGGGGAGATCAGGAGAAAGGAGTGACATCTTCATATCCTGATGCAAGTGAAGGAGTCAGAAGATGTTTATCCAGACCCAGAAGATGTTTATGCATCTCAATTTCCAGAGGAAGGTCATGAAGCTTCATCGCCCAACCTGCGAGATTATGCGTCGATCCACCATCATATGCTTTTACTCCATCGATCGAGCCGAAGCAAGTACTCGGATCGATAATGGAGCACATTTTCGCAGAATCATGGATATTCTCTTGGAGATGCGAGGTCAAATTTATGCCTTGGGATGCGAAGTTCAAAGTTTGAAGAATGAAAGTCAAGCTTCTTCCCCTGTTCATTGAATGGTAAGATGCAAGCCCTCTCTATTCAGAATCGGGCCAATGCCAAGAGTGAGGAGGTTGTACAAATTTGAAGGAAGACTTTAAAAGGCCGGAAGGCATCGTTCGATCTATGGAAGATTTCCAGCTTGTCCGCGTCCCCAAGCAATCTTGACTTCATCTCATCCTTTTTAATGATGACAAAAAGGGGAGAGATGCATGATTTGATCAAAAACTTTCAATCATTTTTTAACTGTTTGTTGGATTGAGTTGTTGTTTAACTATTTTTTTGACAGACTTTGACTTTGTTTTGTGTCCGGATGAGAACCGAACTAGACTTGACTTGACTGCTTCTATTAACAAGTATTGATATCTTATGGATGGTTTTATTATATAGACTAACCTATTTTCTGTGGTTGCAGATTCTAGTGTTAATCTTTTAGCCATTCATCTCTATAAGATATGCATATGTGTTTGAGAAATGTTTTGGTGTCAAAGTTATCCAAATCTACGCAGGAAGGTTTTGTCACCATAAAAAATGGGGAGATTGTTGGAGAAATCTTAGTGAAAGTGTTTTGAAGTTGACAAAACGTTTCCATCAGCCTAGTCCAAGGTCTGCAGACTCGTTAGTTAAAGTCGAAGACTTCCGGACAGCCGAGACTCAAGACTCAAAGTCTATCCTCATTGACAGTCTCTAATCCGTTGAAGAAAGGTTATCCAGAACTGGATGTTTTGTTCAGGATTTACCCTTATCATCTGGAGAAGATCTCGTGGCTGGAGAAGACGTATCAGAATCCTTTGATTGATCAAGTTTGATTCAATGACTGAAGATTTGATGATTGTCTAAATATTATTGGAAGGTTCTACTTATGGAAACCAAGATCCTGATTGTATGGGCGAACAGGATTGATGAGCTATCAACACGTTCCTTTAATAGCTCGAACAATCTTCCTAATTGATTCTGTCCAACGGGTAGATTGGAGGAATTCCTTTGGTAAGTGCCAACAGGTATGATGGCATAAAGGAGTATATAAGGAAGACGTTCTTAGTTGTTCGAGGTGTGCGTGATAGAAGAATTCCAAAGTCTGAAGCTCCTATTTCTTTAGATAAATCCTTTGAGCGAATACTTGTATACAAAAGAGAGTCTATATTTGTGAGAGACCTTGAGAAGGTGTGGTAGAACATCTACACTGTGGAATCAAGGCAAAGCTGTGCTGTAACTTCTCTTTTGATCATAGTGAAATTCAGCCGGTGGGCTGTCAGTGCGGAAGAATGGACGTAGGCTTGGAATAAGCCGAACCACTATAAATCTTGTGTTCAATTTTCTCTTCCTCACTCTCTCTACCTCAATCGTATTTCGTTTTGTTAATTGAGAGAGAATTTACTTTCTATCATATGTTAAGAATTGCTTCCGTATATCGTTAAATTGTTTAGGCACCTATTCACCCCCCCTCTAGGTACTCATACTAGCAATATCAGTATTCACCTAGAAAGCTACACGACGACTTATATGGCCAAATCATATCTCTATGATTCGAGCTTTAATAATTGCTCAATCCGACTGTGGAGGTTTTCTTTTATTAGGAGCCTAATTCATGTAATGATTAAAATTGTGAACAGAGACCTTTTTTTTTTCAATCCTCTACCCATGAAATAAATTAGTTTCAATGAATTGACTATATATATATATATATATACAATTTTGACATCGTATTTAGATCTTTGTGTACAAACTATTATTTTGATTTACGGTAGATAGAATTAAAAGACAAGGGTAGATCAATTGATAAACCCTAATGATTCAATTTGCTCAGTGTTAATGCACTAATCCTAAACCCGATAACTATAACCCCAGCTTTTGTGGGAAATCTAAAGTAGCAATTATATGAACAAGAGACTTTATACAAGTTGTGTCCTATGTCTCTTAAATAACAACCACTTTCGTATGAAGTACCATGAAAAAGATGTCTTGTTATATCTTTTTACTGAAGCAAATTTTTTGAAATCCCACCAACGTGTTCTTCGAGACTCACAAGGCTCGCAAGGCTCTCTCGGTGCGTGATTACTGCAAGTCGTTTCGAAGTCTTCGGAATAACAAAACAACTCGCCACAGAAAAAAAGAGCATACAGAAGAGACGTTGTGGGGTCCACTGTGATCCATTCGGAGAATGACCTTTCTCAATGATGAAAGGCGCATTGCGCGAACTGAGGACTTCACTTGGGAGATTTTCCAATGATGAAGGTGTGTATCACAACAAGATGATCAAGTGTGACAATAGCGGCACCAAAAAAAAAAAATGATGATTTTTGCAATACCGTGGATACGTATCCCTATTTTATATTTCAATGAGCTCTTATCGCATAATACTGTCTGTTAAATTAATTGTGCTGCTTTAATAGGTTTTAAGTATTTTGAGTCTTCTAAAATTGAAAAGGTTGAATGAATGATTACCTCTGTAGAGAATTATCATTTCACTCTGAAAATTATTATTTTCTAAAAGAAGTCACTATGTACATCTCAAATTACAAATATAATGACATTCAAGTGTGTTAGAAAAAAGTAACCCTCTTCTATGAATATTAGAAAATATCGGGATACTCTTCGTGTAGACTCAACATGTATCCATAACCATATTTATTGTCATATAAAATGTATTAAAATCATAAAAAAAAACTTATAATAATCTTAATAATTTCTAATAATATATCACAATATTTGTTTAAATAAGATTAGTATCTGAGAGTACATTTGTAATTGTAGTTCCAAGCAAATGTAAAAAGTAGTTGACTCCGAATTTTGTGCTGAGCATGAGCAAAAAAAAAAAGAAAAGCAATCGATATGTTGTAAGAGTTATACTTGGGAAAAAAACATAATAATGATAATTATCATCATAAAATATGCTCGACTTATATAGAAATTGACCATTAATTGACATTCTTTTTATTATGCCAACAGATGAATGTAGTTACTAGGTGTCCAGCACATGTTTTCTCCTCAGATTAATCTCTGACATGATAGTGTAGCTATTGGATTAGAACTTTTACACAACGTTCAATCAAGCTTGTGAATTTTTTTGTTGGGTCCTTTAAGTATATATATATTTGTATCGGTCCATCTATTTAAAAATTTACAAAAGTGCTGCCAATATGGCACTAAGTTGTAGTAAATTGCTGTCATAGCACCACATATGATATTAGATGTGACCATCAAAACCTTAAACAACATGAAAAGTTAAATATTTTTAATCCTAGGAAGGAGCAAAATGTCACGAGTTTGCCGCATGTGGAAGGTTCTATTATCTATCAAGGGCATTATTCTGACTTTAGTTTCAATATTATACAAGGCATTGTGGTGACTTGGTTTGTAAGGAAGCCATAGAAATAGAGCAAAGACGCATTACTCGAAGGTAAACTACAAGAAATACTTTTGTTTTCAATCTTTTGATAAGAGATTTTTTTTTTTTGTTACACCTGCAAATCAGTTAAAATTTCATTTGAGACTACTTCTTTGGACTATCGTTTGAGATATTTTATAGGACCTGGTCAATGACTAAAATATTAATTTAGTCTAAGTCATTAATTTGTAAAGTTTTGGTAGATAATGAGAAAAAATACTAGTTATTTCTATCACCTTTCGAGAACAAAAAAAAAAAATTAAAATTCTATCACCTTTAATATAGGTTATATATTCCTTGCTAGCTAGTGTTTTTCATTGCAGTTTATTAGTACCAAACTTACAAAACAATTTAAGTTCTTTCATCCTAAAAATAAAACGAGTTTGTTCTGAAATAAAGTTATTATCAAGTAAATTCTCCGATACTTATTTATTGATCTTGTGATCCTCTCATATAGGTTTGGATAAGAAAGTTTTGTTCATGATGAATTGACTAATATAGTGTTTTCATCCCTTCATCATATTTTAAAGTAATCATATCGAGGTTGGAGGATGTGGTATTTTCTGAGTTTTGAATCAGTTTGTCTTTCCCACTCTCACTCCGAATTAACATCTAAACTAATTAATGAACTAAAAAATAAAGAGAAAGTAAAGCAAATTGATTTTTTTTTTTTTTGCCATCATATCAAATTAAGATCATATTACCAAAAAGGAAGAAATAGTGAAAATAGACACTTTTTCTGGCCTATTATAATCCTTTTGGCCAACAATTGTGTTATATTTTCATGGAAATGAAGATTATATTAAGATTAATTGCAATATAATTAGAGAAAAGTAAATACTGAAAGTGAATGGAGATTCTTACTTGTTATAAAAGTGAACTGGGATTATAATAAGAAAAAAAGAAAGATGAAAAGGAGTGAGAATATTATTTTTTAGACCTATTATTATATGTAGGGAAAAAAAGACAACAAAGAAAAGATAAAGGGAAAGAGAGATGATGATAGAGTCAAAATGACCATATTTCAGCCTTCTGTAAGTCTCCTCAGTGCACTATAATATTAGATTGTGACAATTAAACTTGCACAAATGCTTGCACAACTACAAGTCCAAGACAAATGGCAAACATAACATATATGTAGGATACACAATCAATCCTGGAAGTACTTATGGACAATTAATAGACATGTCATTATAGTAACAAAGGATAAGATGCTGGAACCTGTTGAATAGAAATGAGAGCCCATCTTCCCATGTTGGCTCATCATGAAAGTAGTTGAAGTCGCACGGGAGTAGAGGTTTTCTTCATCCTCCATGTTTTCGGTCTCTTTATTGTTTTCTTCAACTGTTGAGCTATCAAGCTCGCGGTTAATCCTAGCTAGTTGCTCAGCCACTTCCCTTATTGTCGGCCTCCTTGCACCATTTGGGTCCAAGCACTTCACTGCGATCTCAACAACCATTCCTACTATCTCCATTTCATCTTCACTAGTGGCCTTGAAGCTTATGATATTGGAGAGTGTATTATCCTCTACGGAAGAGATGAAATAATGGATAATATTGATTGACTTTCCGAACTTAATAATAAAACTTGTAGGCTTCTTTCTAGTGAGCAACTCCACAAGAACAACTCCAAAGCTATATACATCACTTTTAATTGTTAGTATACCTATGGTTAAATATTTTGGATCGATGTAGCCCAACGTGCCTTGTATTTCATTAGCTATGACATGACTACACTCTGGTGATATAGGTATCGAAGTTCCAAAATCAGATACTTTTACAAAGTAATTTTGATACAAAAGTATATTTACCAATTTGATGTTACCATGAATGATCAGGGATTTAGCATAGGAATGCATATACTCGAGTGTAAGAGCAGCTTTGACAGCTATTATAAGCTAGGTTTTTCCATGATCTTAAGATGGTTGACACATTCTAATGGATGTGTTAGAATAGAGTACCATTTGAAATGTATTCATAAACTAGCAAGGATATTCTAGTCTCCAAACATATGCCATGGAACTTCACCACATTTTTATGGTTTATTTGCATCACAATTTGAAGTTCATCCTAGAAATCCCTCTTGATTAGAGATTTGCATCATTAGGCTTCTTTGATTGCGACAACAGTGTCTCTTGCTATTTTGCCTCTATAGACTAAATCGAAACTGCCCCTCGCCAAACTTATTGCTATCATAATTGTTGATTGATTTGCTAGCTCGATCTTAGTAAATATTTGAACATTTTGGTATTTTAAGAGCTCTCCTCTATTTCGGCTACAGTTTTTCTTTTTGATTCTCCTCCTCTGCCACTTGTCAAAGACTAAAGTAACAACAACAATGAACAAGAAGGCTCCAATTATCGTTGCCATAGCATATATTTCACTAGATTTATTATTCGAGCCTGTAATCCTTATTCATTCCAATAATTCATAAAATAAGTTAATTTCTAATGGACTACCCATTTAATCTATTATTATATAATCCACATTAATCTTTTTGGATGATCGATCCATCTTACAAAAAACAATTACCCAATTTAATAGTGATAAAAATGGTTTTTGAAAGGCTACACATCATGTATCACGTAACAATCCTTATCCGAGTCCTTATCTTAAATTTGATGCACGTTGTTACAAAACCGAATAAGTTATCAATTGAACTCAATTCAAGTACATATTAGTAGCGTCTTCTATTACTTCTCCCAATGTCTTTCCTTGATTATAATGAAGAAAGTATGTAATAAAGAAAAAAAGAATGAGGAAGCATTCACCTCCTATATATGGTATGAAAACTCAGTTAAATCTTTTAACCACTTGCGTATGAACATAGATATCGCTCAAATTTGTACCTAGTTAATATATAACATGCCAATTAAAAAACATGATTGGAGGATATATACTCTAGCTATATATGAAAGAAAACACAACCATTTTCATTTACTTATTAATGATGTCTCTAAACCTAATTTTAACTAGCTGAAATGAAAAATTGCCTCGCCGCCTCCCCATGCCCTGTGTAGGGGCACCACCATGGAATTAACTTCTTTTAGATGGCCATAAAATATCTTTCTTATACTGATAAGAATGAATGGTTTCAGGACTGGATTTCATACAAAATAAGCGGGCTCATGGGCCGGTTTTGTAGAGCCGAACAAGCTCCAATCTTCACAAATTGGTCAACGTGGGATCATGTGAAGATGAAATATATAGAAATCAATTGTACCACATTGCTTACCTAAAGGACTTTGTTGCATCTTCTTTAAAAGCAAGACCTGCTCAGCCCGACAAAAAAGCAAGACTTGTAAAGAGAAGTGATTATTATTATTATTATTATTATTATTATTATTATTATTATTATTATTATTATTATTATTATTATTATTATTATTATTATTATTATTATTATTATTATTATTATTATTATTATTATTATTATTATTATTATTATTATTATTATTATTATTATTATTATTATTATTATTATTAAATTAAAATTAATTATTATTAAATTATTATTATTATTATTATTATTATTATTATTATTATTATTATTATTATTATTATTATTATTATTATTATTATTACAAATAAATTATTACAAATAAATAAATAAATAATATATTTTTCTTAAAAGTGTAGACGCGGCAGTGCTAATACTATCCTGGGCAGAGATTCCTGAGCCCAGTGCCCATCCCAATAGACCCCGCTATCGCCAGGCTTTTAGGCATGGATCCATTCCCTTTTTGTAGCTTATTATCCAAAGTAAGACATTTAATTATGTATATGCTTAACTTCAATAACTTTAAGTATGTAAGATGGATGAGAAAATATATTTTTATACCCCGGACAAACTAATACTTTCACAGTTAAATTTCAAATAAATTGTTACCTTGAATTATTATACCTTACTCTGCCGACCTAATCTCAAATTGCATACGCAATGTAAGTGGGATCTGTCATGTGTCCAATAGCTCCACTTTTGTTTATCCTAAAAATCTCTATTTGTCTGTTTCCACTATTTTTTATTTTCTTTTTCTGTTTCTTTTTCTTTAATCTCTTTTATTGGATAAACGATTGAATATCTTGTGAACCATTTACGGGATAATACCTAAAGGGAACATTTGTTACCCAAATCCAAACTCAACCAAGACAAGCAAGTCTGAATAATAATTACTGTAAAAGAACTGGCAAAATAAAAATAAAAATAAGCCCTAATCCAATCCATCGGTGTGATCGTTGAAGGTGAGTTGAGTTTCTTGAATTCTGGTAATCCAGCTGAGCTTCATCAATCTTGAAGATCATCCTTATAAGCAAGTTCACCAATCAATGGTCTTTGGCCTTCGTGTCGCTGTAGTGTAGGAGCCATTACTACTTTAGCAATTCACAAGATGTTAGAAGAAAGAAATTCTAGAAATTTATACTATTATTAGGGCTTTTCTCTCCTCTTGAAATCAGACGCTCTAGTTGTTCGTTTTGGCCCAAGATTTGTAGGTTTGGTTGTAGTAGATATTTTCATTTAAAGATGCTGTGTATCCTCCCACAAGTGGAGTTTCAAAGTGTTAGTTTCAGAAAAAAAAAATCGAAAATAAAAAGACAAAAAAGAAGGTACCCAAATAAAGAAATAATACAAAGGAAAGATGGGATTGCACCGATTACAGTATAATAATAATCCCTAAAGCATACGTCAAAACCTACTGCGAAATTAACAATGAACCATCTAGTGAATGATAAGGGGATGTATATCGAATTACCTTAAACAGCTAAGAGCCAATGAGAACTCGGCAACGGACTTTACCATTAACCTACATTCCAAACCAGCATTGGCATGTGTAGCCCCCGGGCTTATTTTTGGACTTTCCATGATATGGGTATCTTTTTGGTTCCTTACACTCATTGATGTCTACATTATGCAAATGATAAATTGAACCGTTATCTCAGCTAATAGAAAAAAAAATTGAAAAAGTTTGTGCATGGATTATTAGACAGATAATATTATCCCATTTAGCTTTCTATTATAATACCATGACATGTGTCCACTCTCTCTCTCAAGATATCTCTCTTTCAAGATATATTCTCCATTTCGAAATCAACAATGGCATTGTCTTTCTCTCCATGTGGAATACGAGACCCATGAAGGGCGAAATCAACAATGGCATACGGAACTTGTAGAAATCGAGCTTTTGCAATAATGCATAAACCCTATGTTGCAAGAGCCAGCAAGAGGTTTTATATGGTCATTGGGGACAACGACTGAGCCTAGGAAGGAGGAGTTTGATCTTTACATACATACAATAAATTATAAGTATGAGCTGTTATTCTATGAGTGAGGTGGATGTGCTAATATGCATATGTATTACTAATACAATGGACTCATCAGATCCAACCTATTAAATGCATCATAGTGTGCATATATAAGAGTGGAGGCACAAAGGTTTGAGGGAGAAGGCAAATTTTTCTTTGTAAAATGGGAATAGAGTTGCTAGAAAGTTTTGCTATAATGTTGGTAGGGTGGCGGCAACTATCTTGACGTATTATATTAGGAAAATTGTTGCAACTTCAGGAAATATTTTTACCAAATCCAAATTTACTCGATTGAGTCTATTATAATCATTAATCACGCAGGTTCCACCATGAAATCAATTCTGGAGATGAATTTGGATCTAGATGAGATTCCCAATTTTATATAGGCCTCACATTAGAATCATATCATGTGGTAGGACACATCTAATAAATGAGAAAAAACTCACTTCCTCCGTCTTTTCCCTATCACCTTCCACTCAACCCAACATCCCCTCCACCAACACCACAGCCCAACCATGTTGCAAACGTTGCAGTCATTGTGACCGCTGTGTCGTCATCCCCGCCTGTTGATATTGATGTTCCGATGAGCTAAGGTCACGACGCCACCCCCATGAACCATTGCCTCATCTCTCTTGATGAAAGGTCGGATTTCCTCTTCGATGTTCATGCTAGCAAATTTCATCTTCTTCATCGTAGTTACTGCCAAGATGAGGTACAATTCAGACTCATGAATAGATGGAATCAATACACAGATACATTACTTCGCTATCCGGCTCTTAGATGTTAATTAATTAGTTAGTTATCCACATCATTCATTCGAGTTTGATAATGCATGAGGAGTTGTATGTGTCTTAATTACATGTACACCCTTGGATGTGATCATAGGGATTTCCCTCGTATCCAGCCTTGCAAACGTAACCATGACCCCGTCCACTCCCGAAGTCCTTAGCATTCTGCGTTGTTACCCCAGGCATAGCTCGACTGGGTCAACATGGCCTGTCTGCAAGTCATGTCCAGTTCGACCATCCAGTCCACAACAAGGCTCGGGTGTTGCCCACATCCTCAGACCTCGGGAGAGTCCAGTTTGAGATACAGAATGACCTGTTGTCCACCAGAAAGGCCCATGCACAGCGGTTGAGTTGCGAGGCCGACACGTTTTGGTAGATGCAGGAGATGCTAATGTCGAGCGTCTTAAGCCCCTCTGGGATGGATGCTTGACAGCAACCTTGATCGGAGCAAGTGGTCTCCTTGGTGAAGTCGACGTTACCGCTGTAGTAGGAGATGCAACCACTCCCGAACGTCCCTTCTTTGTTGACCACGACCGCGACGTGTCGCAGCGGGCGACGGTGAGCTTGTTCTCCGTTTCCAAGAACTCGTACCAAGGATTTGGAGATAGATTGTTGGCCAAAGGACTGCTTTTGTTTGCTAGCGTTCAGGGTGGCTGGCAACCATGGTCGAGTCCCCGACCGAGATTTTGCGTATCAGTTGAATACTACTCCCTTCGATGTTGGTGCGACTGAGCAAAAAATCTCTGGACCTCGCACGTTCGGTTCGAGCCCGAACAGATAAGGAACGGCAACGTCCCCACGCCAGTGTTCGCACTTTCTGGTCACGGTGGCAACTTCGCCTTGTCGAAACCACCAGGCCACAGCCACCGTCAGAAGCCAATGCACTACCTTCATTCCGAAAGAACTCTCATTTTCTCGTGAACAAATTAAGTAACTCAAATAAATTAATAAAGCTTTGTGTTGCTAAAGATGATCAAACGCATTTGATGACTAATGATGCTTTTATTTCATTGGAAAACTCAAGATTTGAAAAATATTTTTCAAAAAACTAATTCATTTATCGCTTAAAAAAATCAATCAACGGAAAATATTTTTGTTATCGACAACAATTTATACTTACCTACTTTCATGGATGAGGAAAATATTTTTCAATCATTAATTTTTGTAAGTGATACAAATGATCATTAATCTTTAGTTTTTCATGAGATAAATATGGAAAAAATGATTGATTCAAATAACATATCTTAAAAACGATAGTTTGTATTGCTTACAAAAATGAATAAGCAAAGGCGGGGTCTCTCGTGAGGGCGGTGCATTTGGAACCTGCAGTAACACCTCTTGTGCAGCATTCAAAAAAGGCGCAACAGCCTCCAATAATTCATCAAACATGGGCTTTTCCAGTATCGACATTATCTACGATGACTCTTGTGACCCAATCAGGCAAAGTTGGCATTCCTAACAATGAATAAGCTGATGCTGGTTGAATCCTTGGGTTTGGTTCTTATATTTTCATTGTTCACAAAAATACTTAGATATATGTCTAATAATGAAAATATTTTTTATTAACTAATTATTTCAAGTAATATAAGTGAATATTTTTATATATATATATTTTTCAAATTATTCATTTTCTAAAAAAAAAAAATCCTTAAATGATAATTTTTTTTTATTTTTTTAACTTATTGTGGTTACAACACTCCCTAAAGCGTTTCATTCTTCACTTACACAAGCATCTTTCATTGATATATGCATTCACAACGTTGATCGAGTATAGAATCTTAAAATTTCTCGATAGGAGAATCAAGTTCAATCAATGTATATCAATTGTTTATTGTTCTTTTCATATATTTATTGAAATTTCAATGTTTTATTTATATAACAATTCAAACATTAACCTGTTGCCTTTCATTCTTTGGAGGCAACAATTAATATTTCTATACCTCAATCAAGTCCTCGCTAAAGTGCGCCACGTGTCATTTCCTTATAACCCAGTCCAAGACGTCGCCATCGGGTGCATTGGCCCAGAGGTGTGGAGGCCCAATGGCATGAGCTTATATTTTTATATTTTCTTAAAAATTTTACTTTGGATATTAGGAAATACAGTATTATCTATTCTCGATTTTTTCTGGGCATTTTTTTAATCTTTTAAATTTTTGCTCCTATAAGACTTGACTTTATACTTTAAAACTATTAAGAATACATGAAATAGATTTCACGGAGGATGCCAGGAATCAAAATTGGGACAAATCATCAAGTTTTAAAATTAATTTAATTTAAAAATAGGACATTATGCATGTGATATATGATTAAAGCACATGAAATTATTCTTTCTAGTTGATATTTTTTTTTTTTCATTTAGAAAGAAAAAAATCATGTGAAAATAATTTTTTGTCTGGCAAGTTGAAAAATAAAGTTTGATGAATCATGCACTCTTTCCAAAAAAATAAAAATAAAGAAAAGAATTACTCCCAATACGATAAGCATTGAGATCAGATGAACAATTATTTCCCTTTATTTTCAAAATTTAATCTAAATTTACCATGCTCATCATTCACAAATCTATCTATTATAGATTGAATATGCGAACTTTTCTAGACATTTCTAATCTTACTCAATGGAGTATCTAGATAAATCTTGGACAATTTGAATCATATGAGTTCACCAAACACCATTGTTCTCTAATTATCATATTTTGGAAAATTTAAAAAATAAAGATAGGGGCAATAAGGAAAATTCAATCATTTATACTCTGATTCTTTCAAGTGTAAAATAACATAAGTGAAATAAATGATGTGCTCACATGGTACAAGTAAATTTATTTGCAATTGCCTTCATTTCGCTTGATTTACAAATAATATTGAATAAATAATTAAGGTTGAATTCAACAAGAGAAATTAGCATGTTTATGCAATTATTCCACATAAAACTTCATGATAAAGAAAAATAATTTCCATGAAATTATTATCAAGTAAAACAGGTAGTTTTTATTTATTTGGCAATATGGTAAAAAGTGTTCTTGAAAATGTTTTCGAGCGCCTGGATCTCATCTATAATGATGGATATTTTCAAGAACACTTTTTTAGGAGACCTGTTATACTCAGGAATAACGGGAGTTTATTGTTTCCTTGGGCTCGCTTTCTTCGCCATTTTCAAGCAATGCGAACGGTGAGTTGCCTTCTTGAAGTCTGAAGTCGTCGCAGGATGAGAAAAATTATCGTTACCCACCATCAGCTGCAACGTACAAAATGATAAAAATTCGTAGAATTATTGGTACGGCCTTTCTTTTCATATGCCAGCATCAATTATGGGCACGCTGGATCTGCATCAAGAACTCCTCCAATTTTTTTTTTTTTTTTTTGGTAAATATAAAGTAAAAACTAGGAATAATTAACCTCTAAAGTCTACAATCCCAATTTTATCATTAAACAAAACATAAAATTATTTTTCTAGGAGACTGCAAGTAGAATGTAGTATCAAAACATTTCGCATATTAGCAAATCGATTCCCTTCTTGAAAATATAGGAAAAGTGCCAAAAAGTCTTAAACCTTTTGTTTTTGTGTTGATTTCGTCCTAAATCTTTTTTTGGTGCCGATTTAATCCTAAACCCCTTTACATTGTGCCAATTCATCATTTCCGGCCAATTTTGGTCAGATTTTGTTTATCGGATGCCGGCCGACGCGGGCTTTGATCGGCACTAATGTGGACAACTTTTAATAATTTTTTAATAATTTTTTTGATTTTTATTTTGATTTTTGATTTTGAATTTTTTGATTTTTATTTTTTCTTCTCCTCTTCTTTTTCCCAATCGGTTGCCAACCTTGGTGATTGGCTAGAGGACGGCCAAGAGGCGATGACCTCGCTAGCCACCTCGCTAGTGGTCACAAGGGCGGCCTCGCACTAGGCAGCGAGGGTTGAGCCTCGCTTGCTAGATCCAGCGAGGGTGAGCCTTGCTCGCCCTCAAGGCCTGGGTGACGAGGCTGCCCTCGCCGAATTTGGCGAGGGTCAAATTCCGTAATCGCCAAGAACTGAGGAACATTGCAATTGTCGTGGAGATCGCGATCGCCTTCGATGACAACGGGCGACGACGGCCCATCCGCCTCTGCGCCAAAAACCGTTGATCTGCAATCATCTTCGGGCAATGACTCTTCCAACTCTACACCGAAACCACAGCCCCCTAAAAGATCATCACTCCACCGCAAAGCAATCAAAAAGAAAAAAAGAACAAAAAACCCTAATTGATGAATAAAAAGATGAGAGCCAATCGGCATGGGGAGAGAGGAGCAAACCCAGACAAAAAGCAAGCGGTGAGGGAGGGCAGCTCCGGCCGGCAGAGGATGAGGGTGGCGGAGGGCGGGGGCCGGTGAGTGCTTGGAGGAAGCGGTAATGGCTGTCGTGGAGGCTTTGGGTGAGGTTGACCCTCGCCAAATCCGGCGAGGATGAGCCTTGTCGCCCAGGCCTCGAGGGCGGCCTCGCATCGGGCGGGCGAGGCTCACCCTCGTTGGATCTGGCGAGGTCAAGCCTTGTTGGCCGTCGCCCCTGGCCGGTTGCCGAGGTCCGGCGACCGGCTAGAGGAAGAAGAGGAGAAGAAAAAAATAAAAAATAAAAGAAAAAAATTTAAAAATATTAAATATTATTAAAAGTTGTTCACGTTAGCGCCGATCATGCCATATCAGTCGGCCGGCGTGGCCGGAAATGACTGAATTGACATAACATAAAAAGGTTTAGGACTAAATCGGTACCAGAAAAAAGGTTTATGACTAAATTGGCACAAAGACAAAAGGTTTATGACTTTTTTGGCACTTTTCCCTTGAAAAATATGATGAATTTTAAATTCAAAATGAGAGCTCAATAGTCTAATGATATCCCTAAGTAGTGTTGGTCCAGTGTTATCTTCAACTAATGACTATGTCTGGGCTTTTGATGATTCTGTTATAATATGGTTCACTCTAGTATAGTCTTTGCTTCCTCTTATTGCTAGTAACAAGTATTTCCTATTTCTTTTGTAGTCTTCAATGGGTGATTTTTGGGGAAAGATGGATTACTCGTTGGGCAAGTGATACAACCTACTTAGAGATGTGTGTAGGTGCAAGCACACACAAATTTCACCCACAGAGATACAAAAATGGCACTTCGTAGGTTTTATTAGCTTCTTCGAAGGCTCAGTCCTACAAAATGATACCAAATGGCTCTTTTTGGGGTTGATTACCAGCTCGAAACATTTCAATCATATCAGAATTGCCATAGAGTGAACAATATTAGATCTGCAAATATAGACGACTTTCTTTTGGGCCAATCACCTGTTGCTTAAGACACTTTACTGACCTTACTACTGAACAAGACTCCCCAGGGAAGCTTCTTATCCATTTTTCTTGGCAAATAGGTTACAATTTCTCAAATTAAGGATTACATTATGTGATATTGGTTTCTAAGTTCAATGGTTGTCTTGCATTCCAGTACTCAACATATCTCCTTGGATGTAGGTTCCGTTTATGAATTTTCTTTCCTCTCTGTAATTTTCATAGGCGGGGTCAATTTATCAATTATCTCCATGTTGATGGCCAAGTTTGGAGAAATGGGGCTTGGTAGTTGTAGTTTTAGTTTCCAAATGTTTAGTTGACTCAAGACCATGAAGCTGAACCGAATGACATCTGATTATATATCCCTCAGCTGCAATGAATAACATTCGACATAATCGATCCAAATTAATCATCAAACTACAAATTTGATTGATGTGAGTGTATATGTCCGAGGAGCTGATGGTATCATACTTTGTTTCCAAAATGACAGAGGACCTATTCAATTGGAATTGGAACAATATTATATGCTAAAGTTTTTTACTAAAATTCATTCTATTGGTCAAGATTCCTTGTGAATACATGTAACTTAGCTTTGTTTTCAAACTAATTATTCTACCGAAAAGTAAAATAAGCTTATCAGGTTTATGTGATCAACTTTTTTCTACGTAGCCCTATATATAAGTTATGACTTTCCAAGCATGGTTGGTTATATGAAATATAAAAATATTTTGGCATGTCTAAATATTCGTTGCACTTTTTCATTACATAGGTAAATAAGTATTTTTGGAATACCAACATGGAGGGATGACAAATGAGTCAGGATGGGCCGTGCGAGCTCAGTCAATGGGCCTATTTTTTCAGCCCATTTAGGAAGAAACTGTGCAATTTGAATATATATTCCCACAAAAATTAATGAACAGCTAATCCATGCAACTTAGGAATCACACTAAGCTAGTCATTCGACAGGAATATCTTTGTCTTCATTATATGCCCATCACCAATTTTGGCCAAAAGTAAGTTATTCTTCAAGGAAAGCAGAAAGAACGAAGATACCATAAGCTCAATAAAATTCACATATTCTAGCACAAAAAAAGAAACTCTTTTGGTCCTCGTGATTGGGCAAGGGCTGCCCTTGCCAAATTCAACAAGTTTAGCGGGCCTTACTATCAGCTAGCGATGGTCGCGATCCTCACTAGTCACAATGAAGAAAAAGAAAATTAAAAGAAAAGGAAAAGAAAATCAATAAAAAAAAAAATTTGTCCATGTCAATACAAGTCAAATTACCTAGGATAGTTAGCATCTATATTAGTCATTTTCAATCAAAATTGACTGGATTGATTCAATTGACATAAATGCAAGAAGCTTAAATACTAATTTAGTTTGATTGAAATATATAGGACTTAATTAATACAAATACAATGAATTTATGATTTCTTTTTTTTTTTTGTTACTTTTCCCCTCTTACGTGGCATTTTTAAAATGTTCTCTCTCTTTTACTTGGTATTGGCCTTTCCCAAACATGAAAAATAAAATAAAACGACATTGTTTTGACCCAAATTTTTTAATCAAAATCTTAATTAAATGAAATTACAAAAATAAAAGGATTTTAAAAAGTACAAAAAATAAGAAAAAAGGGCAAGGGACCGGCAAGGGGCCTCGCCACCGCCACACTGTAATTGTCAGAATGGGCCAACAAGGGTCATCAAAGTCTTGGCTGTAAGCGAGGGCCACAACCCTTGACTTAAATCCGCCCTAGCCAAGATCAAATGACTCTTGGCTAGACCGCAGCCATGATTGGCCGATGCAAGGCGCCCTCGCCACAGTCTGCTCAAGGGCCGCTTGATCTGGGTGGATGGCGACAATCCTCGCCCAAATCCAAGTTGGGGTTGCAATCCTCGCCCAACCCCACCAACGCTTTCTGGTGACAATAGGATGGCAGTGCCGAGGGTCCTTGCCCTTGCTTTTTTTTTTTCCCCTTTTTTTTTTGTTTTTTTTAATCAAATTTATTAAGATTTAAGTTTTAAATATATCATATGTGGAAAAAATGATGTCATTTTAACATTATCTTTCTTATTTTACCCACATCAGCACCATGTAAGAGTTTGAAAAAAAAAAACAACGTTAGCATCTTAACATATGACAAACTGGATAAAGTTAATGAAAATAAATAATTAAACCAATTTGACAAGTTTTGAATTTCATTGCACTTATTATTAGTTTATAATTCAATTGTATTTTCGTGATAAGTTTTAAAACTTGCAGTGCACTTATCTCTCAAAATTAAGAAAGAAATTGAATCTTCTTGAGTTTACGCAATTGATTGAGACGTTAAAAGATTACAAACTCAAGGAATTAAAAAGCATGTTCAAATTCTACCAATTCGCGCAAAATGTTCAAAATTAGGGTTACTAACACAAGTCAAAAACTCTAATGCCCAAATCCCCCATAAAAAATAACCTAATAACCCACATAGATCTAAATATTTTCGCCACCCACCCAGCTTCTACGGTGGCTTACAAACTTCGACCTAGATAGTGACAACTTTTTAAATATTCATTGCGGATCGTCCATCCCTGCATGAGTGAGAGAGAGAGAGAGAGAGGGAGGTGATATCTAAGGACTCGAGCATTGCATTTATGGACTCAATTTAGGTGTTAGGGTATTGAGCACGGGCATTAGGGCTTTGGGCTTGACCTCGATGGACTCGAGCTTAAGTGTCAAGGGCTAGGCCCAGCTTTGAATGGACTTGGGCTCGAAGGCCAAAGACCTAGTCTTGACCGTTGGGGACTCGAGAACCAACCTTGGGGTTCTTGTGTCGAAGTATAGAGTTTCAGGTCCAAAGACCGATACCTAATCATATTTCGAAAAATGTTTTATGATTTTGCAAAGATGAAATCATTTTCTTGAATATAAGTATAGGTTTTCTATTGAGTAGGGAAATATTTTCATTACCTCATTTTTCTAAGCGAATGAAATATCAAAAATAAGGAAAATATTTATTTGGAAAATGTTTTTCGTGAAGCAAACATAGCCTTAATGACAGGATAATTTATTACTGGGTATTTTTTTTTTGTTGGACCTAATGGGTATTAAAGAAGTTCAATTCACGTTTGCTTCATAAACAAATTAAAATTTGGCACGTTACTTAGCAAGTAAATTTTTATAAAATCCCTCAATACATCCGCTATCTTCCGAAATCCAAGAGCGTAAACGATTAATGAGGTGGGCCTTCTTGATTTTCTCGTGGGTTAAGATTGACATTCTCCTCGTTGTCTTTCGGCCAAAAGCATCTCCCCTCTTACTTGAACTTTTTACTCCAAGCCCCACGTGACGCAGCACAATAAGTAGTGCTACTTCGACCCCACCCATGTGTTTCGAGTTCGAATCCTCCAATTTATGTTTCTAGCGTCATCAAAGGGGTTTATTCATTATAATGGACACAAGTCAAGACGGTAGGAATTACCTTCGTGGCGCCACACGCAGGACAAAAAATAAAATAAAAATTGCTCCACTAAGATCACAATAGTAAAAGAGAAGTACAAGCAACGGAAAATCCATAAATATTTCTTTATAGGGAGCGTGCATAAACTTATTACTAAAATTAACATTAGATTGCTTATAGATGATTTAACATTAAATCTCTTTTTTTTTTAGTTAAATCAAATGCTTTTTTTTTTTTGGGTCTGAAAATCAAATGCTCACAGTGCAGATAAACAGACTAAATTCCAAGACTCCATCTATAATTTTCGAGAGACAGAGAGACAGAGAGATGGCGTCCTCCCGAGGAATATACGCCCTTCTAGTTGTCTGCGTCCTCTTCTCCACAGATGTTACTCAATCGGAATCGAGAGAATTGCGACCCTCCGATCACGGGCTGCAATTCCAGGATCCGCCGCCAGCTGGAGTGAAGCTGCCCCAGGAGACGGCGTCCTTCTTTGGGGGGGTCTCCGTCGTCGCCTTCTTCTTCAAATCCGTCCGTGTTGCCGCTCCTGAGCGGGACGAATTCGAGCGACGACCCATGGTGGCGAGGAGCAGGATATGGCGGCGGCGAGGGAGGAAGAGGGAGGAGAGAACACGTGAGAGGGGTGCTCTTGGTGGCGAGCATCGTGTGCGGAATCACTGGCGCCACTCTGTTGTTCGCTTCCGGGCTGGTTTTTCTCTTGAAGTTCCGAAAGGAGAGGTCGGCAGGGGCGGCAGCCCCACCACCACCTCCTCCTCCGCTCCAGCCACCGCTTCTGCTTCTGCCGCCGGCGTCCAGACAATCGGGAGATTGCAACAAGTGAACCGATTCGCTGTTATCATTGCCGATGATGTAGTGTTGTAGTTGATTCTTGCCAAACGACGCCATGTAAATTATGTGAAGAATATCACAAAATCATTCATTGCTCCAAAGGAAAAAGCAACGTTGCTATGATAACCCCTTTCCCTTTCTTCTGACTTTGGTTTTCTGTCTTTTATCCCCACTTAAATTAGGTCTAGCACCATACAAAAAGCCTTGAATGAAAGCTTCTCAATTAAGATTGTCTGGGGATTAGCACGGGTCTGATTCTCCACCTACTCGAATGCGATCAATATGTCCATCGAATCATAACCCCATCCCCTATTTGGTGACTGAGGTTGATCCGGCATTTCATTACTTCGAAGGACAAAACATATGACTAAAATCAAGTTTATATAACTCGAGTTCATCACAATAATTGATTATATGGACCCTTCGAAGGACAAAACATATGACTAAAATCAAGTTTATATAACTTGAGTTCATCACAATAATTGATTATATGGACCCTTCCGTAAACTTTGCGATGCAAGGCTCATTCTTAACGAGCTCAAGCCAATCAACTTGAATTTTAAATTTTAATCTGAATTTCATTGGTCGATACCTTTTGCAATTTAAAGTGGTGTTTGCAAAGAAAAGCATGCTATACAGATCACATGTCAATGCAAATGCATCTAATGCAAGTAAAGCAAGACAATCATAAACTTAATCCATACTGAATCAGGGGTTGATGATCACCAAAACAGCATGTGCAATAGAGTATCTTCAAACGAACACAAATTTTAGATATACTCTTGGATTATACGTAGATTAAAGTACTGTATACATTTTATTAAATGATACATGAGCACCTTGTTTTGTCAAGCAAATGACCAGTTCAGCCAGAACTTATTCATAACGCATTTAAGACTGTTCTCTACAGATTCACATGCTTAAAGGTAGCCGACAGGGAAGCAAATATGCTGACAATTAGAGCATTAGTGACCTTGAGAGTGTTCAATGATTCGTCACTAGCAGAAGGTTGAATCAGATTTTCCTCATCCTCTGAATCTTCATCTTCGATCCTACAGACAAAATCTTTGGATGTCTGCAAGCAAGTTCCAGCGAATTAATAAGTATAAATAAAAAGAATGAAAAATTGTTCATTTCAGAGAAGTGAAATCAAATAAAGAAGGGCGGTTTAATACTAACATGGAATATTATTGATTTAGTAAGCGCTTCATCCTCTTCCTCGAATTTCCTTTCCTTTCATAGCAACATAGTCATGGATAGGAATTGGATCATAGTTTGGACTAAAGTCCAACTCATGGAGTATAAGTTCTGACAATCAATTCATAAAAGCAACCATGAAGGCAATTAATCTAACATAACCCATTTCCCACTACAGAAACTACTGTTAGACTAACAATTGAGCTCCATTGATTCTTTAAAAATGAGAAAAACACAAACAATTAAGCTGTTGTTAATTAATTTGACAGAACAGAAGAATAAAACATAGATCTCTGCAATCCTATCAAATAGAATAGATTACCAAATGAAGTGATAAAGAAACAACTGCACATAGTAGGATAAGGCTCCAATGTTGCTATCACATGAATAAATCTCTTAGTTTACAATTCTTTTCTTGCAAACTAGCATGCAAACAATTGGTATCTCTGACTTTCCGAATAATCTGAAACTCAGGAGACAAAAAACCAGAAGGGATGCAGTACACAGTCCACTGTGTCCCAAAAAAACACTAACAAATTACTCTTTCTCTTGTTTTTTCTTTTGGATGAAACTAGCCAAGCATCTACCATGTCACAGTGGCTGGAATGGTCCAGGAAATTTGACAGGTAAGTCCAAAGTAAATGTCATTCTAAAGAAATGTGCTATATGTTTCCAAAATTTGCTTTGAACTGAATATGATGAAAAGGTACTTAAGTGGTTCTTGAAATGGCTTTTGCACTTTCGTGCTTATGGAGAATTTTTGTGCTCTTTGGACAGGTATAAGGTAAGAAGCACTACTTAAAAAGATAAACTGAACAGCGGCTGGACTTAAATCCTGTTTCCTTTTCTATAAGTGGGTAATTTATAAATGAGCTATTGCTTTAAACTGATGAAATTTCCCCACTCAAAACTCAATTTTGCACCCTTCTGCATATGAGATCATGGAGGCTAATTAAGTTGTTCTAAATTTGTTCAGAGACCATTTGAATAACTCATCTACAATTTTAATAGAAGCAATAAGACCAAAGAGGTCAAGAATTGTGATGTGAATTCCAAGCGGTGACAGGGCCCCGATATACTCTATGCAAGAGCTCATAAAACGACCATTGACCTTTGTGACTATATTCGCAGATGGGAAACAACTCATACCTCCGCAATAGATGAATGTCACAAGTCCTCTAGCACTGTATCTATGCTCACTGCTGCACCTCTTGTGACATTCTGAATTTCAACCCCATCCCGAATATATGAAATGGGCATCTCGTTCGCGTGCCCATAGTTCTTTTTCTCTGAACTGATCACTCACAAGTTAACCAATATATTGGGTGAAGCCATTAAAAGATATAACCGTGATAAAATCCCTAAAAGCTACATAATTTGTTGGATTTGATTAAAATCGCGTTGGTCGATTTTAACCACGCAATTGAATTCGGTTGCGGGAATCGGACATTTGAGCATGTCATGGTTCATTTATAGGACGTCGTCTTATCTTTCGGAGAAATTCTGTCGAGTTTCGGTATTTCTACGGAAAAACACTTCAAATGATTCGGAAACAAACATAAATTTGGAATGGCCAAATTAAAAGGAATTTTGGCTTCCAAACCGAGCTAATTGATTCAAGGGACTTGTAGAAATTATGTGGGCTTTTTCCTTAGCAAAACTTGGACAGCAAATTGAGGGATTGGAGAAGAAATTGAGGTCCAAAATTGTTAAATTCGGACCTAGACTTTGGGGGCGCAACATTTGGCTCCAATTGGTTTAATTGTGGATTTATTCTTGCTAGAAAGAATTATGGGACATGAGGATAAGCTTGAAGACTTCTTGGACCCTCTAACGATGTTAATAGATATGTTGTTTGGACTTTTCTTCCCCTCAACTTCTCGAGCACGCCTCCTCCGTCCCCATCTTCTTCGCGCTTCTCTTCACCGAAAACCATAGCTGCTCTGCCTTTTTCTTCCTTTCATTTATCCTTCGAGCAGCTCATCTTCTTCAATTTGACCGCCCGTCTTCTCCAACAATTTCCCATCTTCTGCCGCGCGTCAGCTTCTATCTGCACACGTCCCCCACCGAGTCAACTAACGGAGCAAGGAGTTGACCCACCAGCTCCATCTTCGACCGATTCAGCCCCTCATCCCCACACGTCTCCGCCGAAGCTGCTCCACTTCCACTTCACGCGTCCTCCACCGAATCGCGTTCCAGCAGCAAGAAGCCCCAACGTTGACCTCTCTCTCTCCGCCTGATC